>NC_084629.1:47377864-47592864 GCF_033978795.1 Nerophis ophidion | reverse complement strand
AAACTTAAACTTTGGCAATTTTTTGAAAAGTGTTGTAATTTTACTCGACAAGTCAATATTTTGTAAGAAAACTTTAGAATTTGGGCAAAATTATAATAATCGGAGCTTTACTTGGCAAAATTATCAAAAAAATTCATCATTTTACTCAAAAAATGTCACTATTTTACAAGAACAACAAAAAATTGGCAATATTGTGATTAAAGTCAGCATTTTTGATGACAAATGTCACCATTTTGCATTAAAAAGGAATACTTTTACATCAAAAGTAATTTTATAAGAAATACTGCAATATTATAGAAACAGAAAAATATGAGAAATTGTTCCCGATTTTGTAAGAAAAACGTTGGCACATTGTGAGAAAAGACCGCTTTTTTTTATTGTAAAACTATTAATAAAAATATTATTTTTGAAAAGTTATTACAGTATGTCTCTATATACATATTTATTTAGGTTTTTTTTTAAATAGATTTTGGCCAATTTCTTACACACACTTGTTATTTCATATGTTGACCACAGGGGGAGCACTTTTTCTGGGGATGAATAAGGAAGTCCTTCTTTAGCTGCAGTCTTGTTTTATCATACCTGTCTGCCTTTGCACCTGTCAATGTTTACTTTTGTATGCACATTAAATCAACCAAAAAAAATCCTGACTTTGGAGCAATGTTCACGGACTCTAGTATTTACCTCTATGTTGGAAGCAATGGGAACATGATTTCGGTCCTAACTTTGTTCACCGGTTCTCGTATGGAAGCTACTTCCATGTTGATGTCCCGAGAAGGGGAGAAGTACAAGAACACACACACACACACACACACACACACACACACACACACACACACACACACACACACACACACACACACACACACATTTGTGTACTTCTTACCTTCTTGGGACCTGAGAAAAATGCCTCCCTCTTTAGGACCAGCCTTTCTAGAGATATAAAGATGTGTATTTACAACATGAATAATAAATACATACTATGCAAATATAAAAAAGCTTTTTGGGAAAAATGAGTTGGAATTTTAGAAGAAAAAAGTCACAATTTCACAAGAAAAACTTAAACTTTGGCAATTTTGTGAAAAGTGTTGTAATTTTACTCGACAAAAGTCAATATTTTGTAAGGAAACTTTAGAATCTGGGCAAAATTATGATAATTGGAGCTTTACTTGGCAAAATTATTTTAAAAAATTCATAATTTTACGCAAAAAATTTCACTATTTTACAAGAATAACAAAAAAATTGGCAATATTGTGATTAAAGTCAGCGTTTTTGATGACAAATGTCACCATTTTGCATTAAAAAGGAATACTTTTACATCAAAAATAATTTTATAAGAAATACTGCAATATTACAGAAACAGAAAAATATGAGAAATTGTTCCCGATTTTGTAAGAAAAAAGTTGGCACATCGTGAGAAAAGACGTTTTTTTTTAATAATTGTAAAACTATTAATAAAAATATTATTTTTGAAAAGTTATTACAGTATATATATATACATATTTAGTTGTTTTTTTTTTTAATACATTTTGGCCAATTTCTTAAACACACTTGTTATTTCATATGTTGACCACAGGGGGAGCACTTTTTCCGGGGATGAATAAGGAAGTCCTTCTTTAGCTGCCGTCTTGTTTTATCATACATGTCTGCTTTTGCACCTGTCAATGTTTACTTTTGTATGCACATTAAATCAACCTAAAAAAATCCTGACTTTGGAGCAATGTTCACGGACTCTAGTATTTGCATCTATGTTGGAAGCAATGGGAACATGATTTCGGTCCTAACTTTGTTCACCGGTTCTCGTATGGAAGCTACTTCCATGTTGATGTCTCGAGAAGGGGAGAAATACAAGAGAACACACACACACACACACACACACACACACACACACACACACACACACACACACACACACACACCCTTCCTGTTCCTCATCCATCCATCCATTCATTCATTCATTGTGTCTCCCGGCAGTGGGGAAACTTCGCAAGGAGTGGCTGAGGGAGAGCATCTCCCAGGTGGGCTTGGGGATGCTGCAGTCCGTCAAGGACTACGTGGACCCCAACAACATCTTCGGCAACAGGAACCTCCTCTGAGCAAGAAGATTCTACGAGCGCCATCTCCCGCGTCACCCGGTGCCATTTTGTCCGCTCATGCAAACGTCATGACTGACTGACGCCCGAGTCGGCGTCGCCTCACTAGTTACTGAAGCTCTGTGCCTTTTGAAAGCTTTGCCTGCCTTCCCCCTTCCCCCCCGCTCCACCCCCCCCCCCCTCGCCATGGCGTCGTCTCGCCAGCACGACGCAACAATAAAACCTTTTCTTTTGATATTATGCAACCCTCATTTCACACTTTAATCTCGTGTTTGTGTTTCCCATCCAAAGCTCCTTTGACGTGTTACTGATCACCAAGAGGTGTGCGTACTTTTTTTTTTGAAACCCCGCCTTCTCAGTGCGGCCATGTTACCTGGGCGTGAGGTCGCTCTTGTCAACCAAAGACTGAACACGTGCGACCGTGCAAACCATACTGCATATTTTTTGGAATCAGAATTATGCAAATATGACCCATTTTGTGTGTAATGTACGCGACATTGGACGCAAAATCCGCATTGGATTGATATTAGTTTGTCTTTTGTTTATTTGCCATTTAAAAAGATCAATTTTGATTTTTTAAAAATATATAATTAACTGTCTTATGGAAAAAAGTATTTCCAATTTTGTTGATTACATTTTTTTAATCACTTTATGTAACTTTGATTTTGTCACGACAAACAGGTATCTCCAATTTTGTTAATTTGATTTTTTTTTTTAATGAAACTTTGATTCAGTCGAATGAAAACCACTTAGCTCTGAGTTTAATGATGTGGTTTTATTTCTGAGAAATTCATATAACTGTCCTATATTTAAGAAGAAAACATACTTGGTTTTTATTTAAGGTCCTTGTTTTTTTAAATGAATGTTCTATTTACAGTTGCAGTCAAAATTATGCCTCATTAATCATTGTAAAGTGTATTTTTACTAACATGTAACTTTATATATGTGCAGTATTTTTGCAATAAATCAAACAAATTTCATTATTTCAAAACTAGCCTTGATTAAATTGGCCATCTATTGTAAGTCTTTGAAAATAAATGGAATTATAATATGGGTCAAATAATTGAGACTGCAACTGTATGTTATGTTGCAGAATGTGGACATACAGTACATGTTTTGTTTCTATTATTGTAGTTTCAAGCAGAATTGCATCGTTCCTAATAGTTTGCTACTATTTTGTTGCTGAGTCAGCCAAACATTGGGAACATCTGCAGTGCAACTGTACGCTACTGTAAAGTAAAACCTTACTAATAAGCATATGTCTGCAGTGGAAAGCATTTATGTCCCAAGTTTTGAATTAGTGTTACGACTATGGCGGACAAAATAAGGGATTAAAAGGAAAAAATAAAGCAGATTTGGGAGATAATTTGCTTGTCGTTTGCCTACAGGTCACGATAATATTTACTAAATCATTCAGCAGGTGTGTGCAGGTGCGTCTAAAAGTGTGTCGCTGTCTTGTCCTTTTTGAGAAGTTCCCTAAGAAAATGGTTGATTAGGGAGCTGCTGCTGCCTGACATGACATCGATTTTTTAACTTGTGTCAAAAAATGTGTGATTTTGAATCTAATCAAATTCCCTTTTGTTATTTTCTCAAGTAACGTTCAGTGTGTTTACTGTTTTTGTCTACGCCCTTTGTGCAATAAATCCACCTAAAACATTCCTCTTTGGGTGTTTTATTTGTTTCATTGCACTACATGTAGAAACCTTATATAAATGATGATTATATTTACATGATCTTCTTTTCACACGGCATCCTTTCACCCCCTGAATGCATCCTCATTTCAGAGTCATTTTTCTCCCACGCAAGCCGCCTACGCAATGCCCGCTGACGTCATTGCCAGCGGCAGCTGCGCGCGCAGCCCCTGATGGAGCCTGAGATGTTCTGCAGCTTTTCCAATTCATGCATTTGTATGAATGTATGTATGCAGCTCCCCTTCGGTGCTCGTTAACATTTTTCATGTGCGTAATTTACACTAATAAGCCTATATTTACATTTTCATTATTCAATATCTTTCAAGTTGATTTTTCACATTCCGCTGACTTGTTTATGAATCATGCACTGCGGCTGCCGCATTTCATTGAAAGATCCAGGGTGCTAATATAATTGTGTCCACAGGAGGGCAGCACGTTACCGTTATATTTCATTGAAAAGATCCAGGGTGCTAATATAATTGTGTCCACAGGAGGGCAGCACGTCACCGAGTGAAACGAAACAGAGTTCATATAGCAGCATCATTTTAATTGAAAGTGATTACATGCCGACCACGCCCCCAAACATGTCAAAAAACACACAAGAAACACGTGACGTCATCAAAATATACGATCTGAGGAGAGGACGGATAGAAAAATAGAACATCGTCATGCAATTGGAACGCATGCATGTTTCATCTGAGTGTGACGTGGTGGAAATCCGAGGTATTCGTCGGGTTCTGCCGTGGCTGCTACATGCCCGGCGTGTCCTTGAACGCAACGCGGCGCATTAAAACCCATGCAACGTGAACGTCTCATACGTCCAGGCCTGGTCACGACTGTAACGTTCGTGTAAAAAATATATTCGTGACGACTTCAGTCTCGAAGACTTGTATCAAAGTTGTAATTGGCGAGCGCTGAGGGGGAGGGGGGGGGGGGGGGGGGGGGGAAAGGCCAAATGTAAGACGAGTAAATGCAACTTTAAGAGTCGATTCGGTAGATTAAATGACTTACTTTTTTTGGTGACGTCATCAAGGCACATGTGTGTAGTTCATGGCGCTTCCTCAGTACAGTAAAAACCAGGTTTCACACAAATAAAAATGTACATTTTTTTGTAGGAATTACAGCCAGCCCTCGTTTATCGCGGTTAGTCATTCCGGATATGGCCGCCATACGTTAGTTCATATTTTCATATTACGACCTTCTTAATGCGTTTTTCAACATTAGCGCGTTGAAGAGGTTCATTTATCTTTCTGTTGTGTATTAATAAAAATGCTTGATTCACACAGGCAAGTAAAGTCAAGTTTCGTACCTGACAAGTTTCGGCGACCTCGCCTCTGCAGCCTTCGTCCGAGGTGTCACGTGATGTTAGCGTGACGTCACCTGTGACGTGCGGGATGGATCTTTCCATATTAAGTCAAGGACATGCACCTGGGGAGAGGTTGATTGGCAGCACTAAATGTGTGAATGCTGTCTGTCTGTGTTGAAGACTTGTCCAGGGCGTACGCCACCTTCCGCCCGTATGCAGCTGAGACAGGCGCCAGCACCCCCAAAAGGGACAAGCGGTAGACAATGGATGGCTGGAAGTTAAGTTAAAGTACCAATGATAGTCACACACACACACACACACACACACACACACACACACACACACACACACACACACACACACACACACACAACACACAACACACAACACACACACACACACACACACACACACACACAAAATACATCCATTTCCTACCGCTTATTCCCTTTCGGGGTCGCGGGGGGTGCTGGCGCCTATCTCAGCTACAATCGGGCGGAAGGCAGGGTACACCCTGGACAAGTCGCCACCTCATCGCAGGGCCACACACGCACTAGGTGTGGTGAAACTTGTGGTGACCCATCACCGTTGTTCCCCCCCTGGGAGGTGAGGGGAGCAGTGAGCAGCATCAGTGGCCACACCCAGGAATCATTTTTCGGTGATTTAACTCCCAATTACAAGCCTTAATGCTGAGTTCCAAGCGGGGAGGTAATAATGGCTCCCATTTTTATAGTCTTTGGTATGACTCGGCCAGGGTTTGAACTCACAACCACACACTATAACCAAGGGGTCACCAAGGCGGGCACCAGGTCGCCCGTAAGGACCAGATGAGTCGCCCGCTGGCCTGTTCTAAAAATAGCTCAAATAGCAGCACTTACCAGTGAGCTGCCTCTATTTTTTAAATTGTATTTATTTACTAGCAGGCTGGTCTCGCTTTGCTCGACATTTTTAATTCTAAGAGAGACAAAACTCAAATAGAATTTGAAAATCCAAGAAAATATTTTAAAGACTTGTTTAAATAAATTCTTTTTTTTTTTTTCACTTTGCTTCTTATAACTTTCAGAAAGACAATTTTAGAGAAAAATACAACCTTAAAAATGATTTTAGGATTTTTAAACACATATACCTTTTTACCTTTTAAATTCCTTCCTCTTCTTTCCTGACAATTTAAATTAATGTTCAAGTAAATTATTATTTTTTGATTGTAAAGAATAATAAATACATTTTTATTTAATTCTTCATTTTAGCTGCTATTTTTTCGACAGAATATTTGTGAATTATTTCTTCAAACTTATTATGATTAAAATAAAAATGGAAATATTCTGGCAAATCTAGAAAAACTGTAGAATCAAATTTAAATCTTATTTCAAAGTCTTTTGAATTTATTTTTAAATTTTTGTTCTTGAAAATCTAGAAGAAATAATGATTTGTCTTTGTTAGAAATATAGCTTGGTCCAATTTGTTATATATTCTAACAAAGTGCAGATTGGATTTTAACCTATTTAAAACATGTCATCAAACATATTGTGAGAAATCATTAAGATGATCAGTGTTTCCACAAAGATAAATATCATTCATTAATAATAACATAGAGTTTAAGGTAAATTGAGCAAATTGGCTATTTCTGGCTATTTATTGAAGTGTGTATCAAACTGGGAGCCCTTGGCATTAATCAGTACCCAAGAAGTAGCTCTTGCTTTCAAAAAGGTTGCTGACCCCTGCTCTAACCACTGTGCCACTGAGCAAGTTATATATAACACAAAACTTGACCTCCCTCGCCTAAATAAATCAAACATTTTTAAATCATGAGAATAACAGCATTGTGTACTCTTAGTCAGTTGTTGTAATGCTGCTTAGTCAGTTGTTGTAATGCTGCTTAGTCAGTTGTTGTAATGCTGCTTAGTCAGTTGTTGTAATGCTGCTTAGTCAGTTGTTGTAATGTTGCTTAGTCAGTTGTTGTAATGCTGCTTAGTCAGTTGTTGTAATGCTGCTTAGTCAGTTGTTGTAATGCTGCTTAGTCAGTTGTTGTAATGTTGCTTAGTCAGTTGTTGTAATGCTGCTTAGTCAGTTGTTGTAATGCTGCTTAGTCAGTTGTTGTAATGCTGCTTAGTCAGTTGTTGTAATGCTGCTTAGTCAGTTGTTGTAATGCTGCTTAGTCAGTTGTTGTAATGCTGCTTAGTCAGTTGTTGTAATGCTGCTTAGTCAGCTGTTGTAATGCTGCTTAGTCAGTTGTTGTAATGCTGCTTAGTCAGTTGTTGTAATGCTGCTTAGTCAGTTGTTGTAATGCTGCTTAGTCAGTTGTTGTAATGTTGCTTAGTCAGTTGTTGTAATGCTGCTTAGTTAGTTGTTGTAATGCTGCTTAGTCAGTTGTTGTAATGCTGCTTAGGGCTGAGCCAATCAGTGGCCACGATACTGAACAGTGCGCAATGATTGCTTTGGTCTCATCTAGTTGTTTGATTGCAGCTAGACATTGTTTTGCTTCAAAATCCTATATTTCGTACCAAAAATAATGGATATCCTGCACTACCATGAGCTAATGCAACAAAATTCCGTTCTTATCTGTGCTGTAAAGTTCAAATCTGAATGACAATAAAAAGGAAGTCTAAGTCTAAAAATACAAACAAATATAATCATCTTTAACACGTTCATCTCTGTTTTAAGGGGCGGGCATATTTCTAAATACTAGGGGTGTAACGGTACGTGTATTTGTATTGAACCGTTTCGGTTCGGTGCAGAGGTGTACCGAACGAGTTTCTCAACGGACATATTAAGTAGCGTAAACAATACTCAAAATGCCGGACATTTGAGGCATTTAAGAAACTCCACCCGGACAGCCCTGCCAAAGAGGACATATCCGGTGAAAAGAGGAGGTATGGTCAGTTTATCGTAGTCCGGTCACTGCTAGCACCGGACATGTCCTCTTTTGCCGGACGGTCAGGGCAGAGTTTCTTAAATGCCTCAAATGTCCGGCAATTTGAGTTGTGGTTGCGTGTATTAACAATGTATGTTGAGGGTTAGGAAGGAGTTAAAAACAAAACCAATTGTGCGCTCAGCAGCATTTGTGAAGGAGGGGCAGAGAGAGAGAGAGAGAGAGAGAGAGATAGAGAGAGAGAGAGAGAGAGAGAGAGTTATGATGACCGCTCATGTGTCGCCAGGCTCGGATTTTCATCTATTGATTTATCAGATTTGATTTTTTATTATCTAAAGCAGGGGTGTCAAAAGTGTGCCCCGCAGGTCATTTGTGGCCCCCAGCTAATGTTTTAAAGGCCCACGGCACATTCTAAAACTACTATTAAAATAAACAAAAACATAAACAAAAGTGAAATAAAAAAGCTTGAAGGTTAAATGTCATTTAGAAAAAGTTGCAATGTTGACTAATAAAACAAAGCTGTGTTTTTTTTTCTTTCAAGCTGTCATTGCTCAAAACATAATATTGAATCAAAATCAATGTTATTAAGAATTATTGACCTATCCAAGGTTCCCATTACTTCACATCAAATATTCCACTAAGAATTGGAAGATTTTGCAAATTTGGTAAATAAAAAAACAAAAAAATTATATTTTGTTGTTTTCTTACCGTACCGAAAATGAACCAAACTGTGACCTCTAAACCGAAGTATGTACCGAACCAAAATGTTTGTGTACCGTTACCCCCCTAGTAAATACAATCTTTTTTAATACTTGGATAAAAAAAAATCCTTTGCAGCCATCAAATATCGATGAGTACTTTTTTCCCAGAACTTTGGAATTAATAACAGTACTCAGCAGCAACAATTTTCTGTACTTTTTTGAGTACATAAAGGTTTAACAATAAAATAAATGTTCATTATTTAACATTAAACGCTGATAACTGTGCTGTCCAGTTGTTATGTTCGTCCCGGGAAGAAGTCTTTGCCATTAAGTTGAATGTGTCTTCTGTTTCTACTGAGAAGATCGTTCTTATCACACAGTACTGAATATTATCTTTTGATGCTAGTTGTGTATTTTGTTGAATCGCTGTGACGTGATTAATATCAATAAGTTGTTTGTATTTGATCATTCTACGCTAAAAACTCACTCCTGTTACTTTCATCGTGCTTCTCAAAGGAGGAATCATCGCCTTGGGACAAAAAAGAAATACATTTTTTGATCCCCTGAAAAATGAAGGTACTAAATCACTGTGCTGTAATTCCTGCTTGCTTATGTTTTAGTGAAACCTTTTCAGTTAAAAAGTTAAAAATCTAAATGTTTTGTTGGGTTCATGAAGGCTAAGTGATGAAAACAGTCTGCACCCTTAAGGACCTTTGAATCACGCTGATGATGGGACAAGATCCATCAGAGGTGTGTGTGTGTGTGTTCTTGTATTTCTACCCTTCTTGAGACATCAACAAGGAAAAGTAGCTTCCATATGAGGAGGTGACATAAATCATGGTCCCAATAGAGAATGTCTCACTTGCACCCCTGCTGGTGACGTCTATCAAACGGAGGGTGCTCCCAAAAAGGAGGGCTTTTTCAAATTGACGGTGTCACTTTTAAAAGTGCTCCCCCTTCTGGTCAACATATGAAATAACAAGTGTTTGCAAGAAATAAAAATGTGCCCCTTTTGGCCAAAATGTATTAAAAAAATAAGTATATAGAGACATACTGTAATAACTTGAAGTCAATAATGAAGATTAAAAAACAATTACAAACAAAGAATAAAAATAAAAAAAATAACAAAGTAGTCTTTCTCACAATGCGTCGACTTTTTTCTTATAAAACTGGGAACATTTTCTCATATTCTTTCTGTTTCTGTAATATTGCAATATTTTCTCATGAAATTATTACTTTTTAATGCAAAATGGTGACATTTGTCATAAAATTCTGACTATTGTCCCAATACTGCCATCTTTTGTTCTTGTAAAACTGAAATTTTTTTAAATTATGACTTTTGGTCATAATTTTGCAAAGCTAAAATTCAGATTATTATTATAATTTGGCCAACATTTTAAAGTTTTCTTATAAAAGTGGTGACTTTTGACGAGCAAAATTACGACTCTTTGTAAAAATGCCGGAATGTTAAGCTTTTCTTGTAAAATCGTGACTGTTATTGAGGGAAATTCCTACTTTTATTGTACTAATGCCCAGTTTTTGTTGTAAAACTTTGACTTGCCTTGAGTAAAATTACGACTTCTATTATAATTACTGTATATCCTTGAAATACCGCCGGGTATATAGTGTGCACCTGCCTAGAATTTCCACCGGGTCAAACTCGTCACGTCACGAGTGACACTTCACCTGTCATCATTTTCAAAATGGAGGAGGCTGATTTCAATCATTTGAAATCGCATTAAGGGAAGAAGATTAAGAGCTATTCTGTAGGATTTAAGGTCCAAGCTATTGAATATGCTAAAAAGAACAGTAAGCAGCTATGTTTTATTAATATACCGTAGCTGCGTGTGTCAAATATGAGTCATTAAATGACTCCCGCCTCCTGGTGGTAGAGGGCGCTAGTGATCCTTCTTGCGACTACTCGGCTGCAGAAGAAGTGACAACAAGCAGCAAGAGTGAGCAGCGATCCTTTATTTTTTCCTCTCGCTTGCACTTTTAACATGGAGGATTACATATCTAAAATAAAATAAAGGAAGCTCTCCATCGAGACAGAGAGACTTTTTAAACTGAAGAAAGATAAAGAAGACTTCTATAAACAAGTTATCGATGCTTTTGATCAGAAGGAGCTGCGCATGGACTTCATTTATAAGTAAAGGTAAGACCATAATAACGTTTTTTTTATTAAATGTGCTTTTCATGATGGTATCCTTACATCACACTCAAATTTATAAGTGCAGGCTTAAATTTACCACATGCCTTTGGTAAGCGCCGGAGTGAGAAGAGGTTTTAAATTATTATTTAAATTAATTAGCGCCCCGGCGGCAATTCAATGAAATACGGTATGCATTTATTATCATTTTTTCCTCAGAAAATTGTAATCTTTTTCTTGTGAAATTCCAACTAATATTTTACAACAAGCTTTTTTATATTTTTGGATGTCTCAAGAAGGTAACATACGAGAATGTTTGTGTGTGTGTGTGTGTGTGTGTGTGTGTGTGTGTGTGTGTGTGTGTGTGTGTGTGTGTGTGTGGGTGTGCGTGCGTGTGTGTGTGTGTGTGTGTGTGTGTGTAAGTGTCTATGTGTGTGTGCGTGTGTGTGTTTGTGTGTGTGTGTTAGGAGGGCATGCATTTTCCACGGGACTGTTTGAAACAAGGCACAAGAGGGAAGGAAGTGGAAGATTGCAGCCGCCTCTCCTGCAACACTTCATCCTTCTACGGCCACAAGACAATCCAGAGTTTTGGGAGCGCACTTGAACGCAACACGGTTCTCAAACGCCTATGTACACATTTTACAGAGAGTGGCCACAAGCATCACCTCCCCAATATTAGGCCACGCCTTGGTGTGCGATGGCCAGAATAGTGAGCTGACATACTTCCTGCATGGCGTGGGCTGGTGCGGTGGCGGCGTGGACCATCTCTGCAGACAACCTTTAGCACACGTGCCAGCCGGTGTGCGAGGAGAACGCTGGCATGCGCTGCACAAGTTGAAGGCCAGCATGGAGAAGAGGATGGAAGAAGTGCGCCCTGCCTGGCTAACTGGAAGCTAACCGACAGATTTAGACGCCAAGTGGTCAGCAGCGCCGCCCGTCTTGTGGACTGTGCGGGCCAGGTTCTCCGGGCCCTCAGTGACGCCGCAGGGGCCGGCAGGGGCGGGAACGCCGTGGCCCCGTTGTCGCTCGTGGTTGAGCTCCTCCCACTTGGCCCTGTTGGCTTGGATCATGTCAAGCATGGGCTGAAGTTTAGGATTCAACTTGACCAGAATCTAGAAGACAGAGGTGACAAATACACAAAAAACTCGTTAAAAAACCTACAACCTCCATGATGGAAACTCCTCAAGCAGTTATTGAACTATGTGCTGCTGTGAGGCCACTGGGCAACACACATATCTCTCCGCCCCTTCCCCATGTCAATTACATAAACCAGCGGGTGGCCAAACTTTTTGACTCAAGGGCCGCGTTGGGTAAAAAAAAATGTGTATTTGTATCGAACCGTTTCGGTACGGGGGTTTCGGTTCGGCACGCGGGCATACTGAACAAGTTTGGAAGCAGAAGTCTTCACAAGCTGCTCTGCTTTCTGTCTCTGTCTCATTGTCCCGCCCACACAACCATCTGATTGGTTACATACAAAGCCAATCAGAAGTGTGTATTCAGAGCGATGTAACAGCCAATCAGCAGTGCGTATTCAGACTTCAGAACGATGTAGTCAATGCTTTAGCGTGGAGCAGATATTCGTCTAGCAGCGGACTCTACCCAAATTATACTAAACACTTCCCAGTCACAACTATTACAAACATCACTATGAGCCTGTTGACCTTCTAGAAACTTAAACTGCAGCTCAGCTAGCTCACAATATAGGCTTGAGGTGAGGGCTAATTAGCTTTTAGCGTAACGTTAGCTCATTTTGCTGTGTGAGTGTGTGCGAGTGTGTTAGGGGCAGCAAAGCCCTGTCTGTCTGTTATTTCATTGAACTCCATGGTGTTCAGGGATGAATAGTCTCTCCCATTGCTGTTGTACAATTTTTTTCAGCTATAGTTACATGAATCATTAGTAATGTAGCAGCCTAGTTTTGAATTGCAGGGTCCCTGCTATCACATGTTGATAAAAATACAACATTAATATAATAAAAGTCAACTACAGACTTCCCAAATGCTGTAATAAATTAAGCATGATGAGTTGACTTGAAACCGTTTTAATGGAAACGGTTTAATGTTGCACTTTTTATATGTAGACTTTTTTTTCATTTTATTTAAGGCAGTTTAATGTGGATTAACGTGGGCAGAATTATTGTCGTGTTCCCAATGTTAAAAGGATAAAGCCATTGTTTACAAATTTGGTAAATAAATAACCAAACTATTTATATTTTGTTGATTTTTTACTGTACCGAAAATGAACGGAACCGTGACCTCTAAACCGAGGTACATACCGAACCGAAATTTTTGTGTACCGTTACACCCCTAATATATATATACATATATATACATATATATATATGTATATATATATATATATATATATATATATATATATATATATATATATATATATATATATACATATATATATATATATATATATATATATATACATATATATATATATATATATATACGATGCATCAATGCTGTGTAAAAGACCAAACTGGAACATCAGCACATTATCTATCCCGGTCCAGACGTGGCGGAGAGTCTACCGTACCCAATAACCCTGATGAATATGAAATGTGTTACATGCTCTTTGTGAGCTTAGTTGAGTTTAGTCTTTATTTGAAGGGACAATGCACAGAAACATTTAGCTCAAAGACAGATATGTTCTGTACCAGATTATAGCTAAATAGCTCATTTCCATCTGCAGTCCCTGGCTACCTCAATTAAAGGATACACAAATCATGCAATACAATTATCACAATAACATTATATTATAGCATGTAATCAAATTAAGAAAAGTCATAAAATGCCCTTTCATGGACACATACTTAATATACAATATAACCACACCTCATTTACATCATCACTAGACAATGCAGGCTCTTGTTCACATCTTTCACCATTTGTGAAAAATACCAGGACTTTAACAGACACACCTCACAATTTACAACAAAATGATAAATACAAAACACATTAAGTGGACGTGTCAATCATAGTGGCCACCTTATTGACCGTGTGAGCAGCTTTGATTGCTCCAAAGTAGGGCTGAGCGATAGGGTCTTTTTTTAATATCTTGATATTTTTAGGCCATGTACATACACCATATATATCTGGATATTTACATACACAATATATATCTGGATATTTTGCCTTAGCCACTTGATACATATAATCACAGCAGTATGATGAGTCTTTGTGTCTACATTAAAACATTCTTCTTCATACTGCATTAATATATGCTAATTTTAAACTTTCGTGCGGAGAGTAAAATCACAACTAAGTCAATTTACCAAAAGTGTATTTATTAAACAGTTATTAAGCAGTGGCACAAACATTCATGTCATTTGTGCACAAACATTCATGCAGAAAGTGCAAGATTGTAAAGACATTTTAAAACAAGCTATGAGTGCACTTTTGTGCATGATGTCACTAAGATGACATCAAAACAACACTAAATTAAAGTGCACTTTTTGTACAGAACGCCACTATCCATCCATCCATTTTCTACCGCTTATTCCCTTTTGGGGTCGCGGGGGGCGCTGGCGCCTATCTCAGCTACAATCGGGCGGAAGGCAGGGTACACCCTGGACAAGTCGCCACCTCATCGCAGGGCCAACACAGATAGACAGACAACATTCACACTCACATTCACACACTAGGGACCATTTAGTGTTGCCAATCAACCTATCCCCAGGTGCATGTCTTTGTAGGTGGGAGGGGCCTATCCCCAGGTGCATGTCTTTGGAAGTGGGAGGAAGCCGGAGTACCCGGAGGGAACCCACGCATTCACGGGGAGAACATGCAAACTCCACACAGAAAGATCCTCAGCCTGGAATTGAACCCAGGACTGCAGGACCTTCGTATTGTGAGGCAGAACGCCACTACAATAGCTTAAAACAAAAAAAGTGCACTTTTGTGTATGATGTCACAAAGATGACATATCAAAACAACACTAAATTAAAGTGCACTTTTTGTACAGAACTCCACTACAATAGTTTAAAACAAAAAAAGTGCACTTTTGTGCATGATGTCCCACAAGATATTTCAATAAGTTTCAAATAAAAATGAGCTGCATAATAGGAAATCAAATAGTGTATGTCCTTGACTATGTGGTAGGTTCCTGCGGACGTTATCTCCTTCTGTTGTTGACTATTTGTTTCATATGGTGTTGATGTGGTAATAGTTGCTCCGGCATTTTGTTGGTGTGGCACCGAACGGAGATGTTGACATGCGGAGTTTCATGCACTCTTTATTTTCTAGCAGGTGACTTTTCAAATGACGCTACATATTAGCAGTAATGCTATTTTTTGTAGCAACACTTTAGCCCCACACTTGACGTATTCCGGTTGTCTGTTGGACATATTCCCGCTTGAAGCCAAACTACCGCCAGACGAAAGACCCCCTGCTGTTTTTCTTGGGAATTAATTCTTCCTTCATTTGTTACCAGATTGGCACCTTCTCTCTCTCGTATTACCACTCGCACCACAGCTAGCGTTACCCATGCTGCTACCTCTCTGCTCCGTGAGGGCGTATACGTATGTGACGTATGTAAGAAGGTGCGCTTGTTTTATGTCTCTGTGAGAAGCAGAGACAAGAAAGAGTGAGAAGAGCCTGTAGTGTAATGCCCGCAGCTAAAAGCAACTGTGAGAACATATACTCCAATATCACCATATTGTTATTTTCTTTATCGCACGGAGACAAACCCGCGACTTATGGAGTATATCAATATATCACCCAGCCCTGCTCCAAAGCCACTTTTTAACTTCAATTGTGAATGAAGAGTCATCTGTTAAGATTTTTCAAGTTTGTTGTGAGGTCTTTCCATCCCTTTATGTCTTTACATGAAAAGTCTGATGGTGCAAAATATGTTTTACATCTGGGTACGCTACAGCACCCCCTGGTGGAGGCTTGTGTGTTTCTAGTTGTCTTTTTGATTGATTGATTGAAACTTTTATTAGTAGATTGCACAGTACAGTACATATTCCGTACAATTGACCACTAAATGGTAACACCCCAATAAGTTTTTCAACTTGTTTAAGTCGGGGTCCACGTAAATGACAGTAGATGTGAACTGGACAAAGTGCTTAAGTGGCGCTGGTGCAGTGTTATTTAGGATTCGATGGGCCGTTCGAATTGATGCTAATCAATGTGGGACCCAGTAGCCAATCGGTGTGTCTAATGCATTAAGGGAAAATGTGTTGGCTGCAAGTATTTTTCATGACCGTGGATCTGATAGTCTGTGAGATGTGTAAACAATGTTTTGGCATTTTCAACAATATGTCTGCTTCTTAATTCCTATGCCAGCTGCACGCATGCACAGTGGAGTGACGGAGATGTAATCATCCCAAAGAACTCAGCGGCCTGGTGGTTAGAGCAGGAGTCCGGAACCTTTTTAGCTGAGAGAGCCATGAAAGACAAATATTTTAAAATGTATTTCTGTGAGAGCCAAATGATATTTTTTAACACTGAATACAACAAAATGCGTGCATTTTAGAGTATAAAAAAGTATCTTTTTTTTTTTTATTAAGATATATATTCTTAAGCTAATCAATAATAAATAAAATACTTCTTACCATCATGGCGACTTCTTGAACAGGTGCGGTAGTAAACGGATGGATGGATTAAAAGGTGTCATGTTTTTGTTTGGCCATGTGCTGTTTGTTTTTTGGACACTCAGTTCCTGTTTTTGCACTTCCTTGTTTGTTTTGTTTCCATGACTACCCATTATTTTTCACCTGTCCTTATGTCACGCACCTGTCTCACGTTTTGCACACGCGTCCCTAATCACCACAGCATTATTTAAACCTGTAGTTTCCAGGTAGTCAGCCTGGCGACTTTACCTTTCTTTACCCACATCATGCCATGCTAGCTGTACTCTGTACTCACTTCATTCCATGCTACCTCTGTCACTCATTCCGATCCATAGTCTTGCTTCTTGTCATGCCACGTAAGTTTTGTTTATTAATGCCAAAGTTAGTGTCTTTTGTTTTTTGTCCATAGGTCTGCCTTTGTGCTAGTCTTTTGTTATCATTAGTCAAGTTTGTTCTCCGCCATTGTGCGCGCCTTTTGTTTGCTTCTTTTTTTTTGGTAGTTTGTTAGTGTTAGAATAAAATATGTACTTACATTCATGCCTTGCCCGCCCCAACTTTCCTTTGCCTTCTGGAAAAACAAACCCCATAGTCCATGCGATGACAAATGCATGAGAATGTTTTGCATTTTGAACGTTATTTTTAACACTGTGATTACCAGACGAATAATTAATTACTTATCCTGTTAAGCAATGTCAGCTAAGATTTATCCGAGAGCCAGATGCGGTCATTGAAAGAGCCACATCTGGCTCTAGAGCCATAGGTTCCCTACCCCTGGGTTAGAGTGTCCGCCCTGGGATCGGTAGGTTGAGAGTTCAAACCCCGGCCGAGTCATACCAAAGACTATAAAAATGGGAGCCATTACCTCCCTGCTCGGCACTCAGCATCAAGGGTTGGAATTGGGGGTTAAATCACCAAAAATGATTCCCAGGCGTGGCCATCTTTGCTGCCCACTGCTCCCCTCACCTCCCAGGGGGTGAACAAGGGGATGGGTCGAACACAGAGGACGAATTTCACCACACCTGGTGTGTGTGTGACTATCATTGGTACTCTAACTTTGACTTACAGAAAAAAACCACAGCTCTCCGCCGCAAGTCTTCTTGGATTTATCTGTCGGTTACACGGCTTTTGTACAATGTGTCACTATTCCTTTGAGGAAGAGTAGGGCTGTATGCGCGGACAGTTATATAAGCGGGGGGGCCTGATATTCCGTGGAGCATCAAGACACCAAGAGGAGAGAAAGAGATCAGCAAGATCAAGAAGATCTTCCACCCACCACCCCTCCCTGCTGCCTCACAACTCCCCCAGTTCTTCCCCTCCCGGGTCTAATTGGCGGCGGCGTGATTGTGAGCTCCATATCTGCATCGTCCTCCAAACATCAGTTTGTGCGCGAGGCGCCGCCACCAACAAGACGCCCCCGCACGAGCAACATGTCTTACTTTGATGCTTTTCATCTGCACCCAGCAGACAATAAGCCAGGTCTGCTTTAACTTTTGACAACTAATTGAATGCATGAGACGGAATTTGTGTTGTCCACCCATGATGGCCGCGTGTGTGTGTGTGTGTGTGTGTGTGTGTGTGTGTGTGTGTGTGTGTGTGTGTGTGTGTGTGTGTGTTCTGTCAATGCTGACTTAATGGGGACATCGCTCCGTTTACACCAGGGGTGTCCAAACTTTTTCCACAGAGGGCCACACACTGAAAAATGTAAGCATGCCATTTGGATATTTTTCATTTCAAACCATAACAAAATATATGGATTTGTTTTAATTCTTAGGGCTCCTGGAGAGCATAGAGGGTCTCAGTCACTAAAATGTTAAAAATAAGTCAAATTATATTGTTTTTTATTTAATGCTTACAGTAAATCTCTATATCAACTTGAGGTTGATATAAAGTTAAATAAGGTTTTATGGCTTTTCTGTCAAAGACAACTTTGTTTTTTATAGTAAAACTGAAATGAGTGTACGAGTTGAGTTTATTTCGAACATGCAAGCATACAACATGATACGAAAGAAATATGCAGTATTTAGATAGATAGATAGTACTTTATTGATTCCTTCAGGAGAGTTCCTTTATTTAACAATTAAAGCCCTCAAAGATCAATAATGCAGGACACCATTGATTTGAATTATTTCATATTTTATAGTAATGACAGTGAAAAGTTCAATAAAATCCTACTAAATATATTTGAGATCCGAAAAGTTTCCCACTCATTTTTATTATTATTATTTTTTCATTTTAACACTTAAATTTCAAGATCTGTGTGTCGATTTTAAGTTTGAACTATTATTTTGTTTTATGCTCTTTTGTCAAAACTTTGATGTTTTTATATGGCAACCACACAACATATGCAATATTTTTTCCACATGAAACATTTTAAAGTGATATTTTTTAAGTAATAATTCATAATAACATATATTTTTTTTGTCTTTTTTTTGGAGCAATGGAAAAAAAAGAAAAAGACAAAAGGAAAAAAAAAACTGCCTGCATGGCAGCTTTGTGTCAACATTGCCACTTTTTGTCATTAGATTTCACCTCATTCCACTTTTTTTAAATGTTTATTTTTTATTTTTGAAATAGTATCAATTTTGCAATTTTTGCAGAATGTGTGGCGGGCCAGTAAATGATTAGCTGCGGGCCACAAATGGCCCCCGGGCCGCACTTTGGACACCCCTGGTTTACACAGTCACCTTTAGGGGACCTCTGACGGTATGGGGACCAAAAAACAGATCCCCTAAAGGTAAAAGGTTTGTATTTTATTTCTGTGGTTTAAGGTCAGATACGATATCTTTTATTGATCCCACAACGTTGGACTCCGCCAAGGATGCCCTTTGTCACCGATTCTGTTCTTAACTTTTATGGACAGAATTTCTAGGCGCAGTCAAGGCATTGAGGGGTTCCGGTTTGGTGGCCGCGGGATTAGGTCTCTGCTTTTTGCAGATGATGTGGTTCTGATGGCTTCATCTGGCCAGGATCTTCAGCTCTCACTGGACCGGAATGAGAATCAGCACCTCCAAGTCCGAGTCCATGGTTCTCGCCCAGAAAAGGGTGGAGTGCCATCTCCGGGTTGGGGAGGAGACCCTGCCCCAAGTGGAGGAGTTCAAGTACCTAGGAGTCTTGTTCACGAGTGAGGGAAGAGTGGATGGTGAGATCGACAGGTGGATCGGTGCGGCGTCTTCAGTAATGCGGACGTTGTATCGATCCGTTGTGGTGAAGAAGGAGCTGAGCCGGAAGGCAAAGCTCTCAATTTACCGGTCGATCTACGTTCCCATCCTCACCTATGGTCATGAGCTTTGGGTTATGACTGAAAGGATAAGATCACGGGTACAAGCGGCCCAAATGAGTTTCCAGGTCTCTCCCTTAGAGATAGGGTGAGAAGGTCTGTAATCCAGGGTGAGCTCAAAGTAAAGCCGCTGCTCCTCCACATGGAGAGGAGCCAGATGAGGTGGTTCGGGCATCTGGTCAGGATGCCACCCGAACGCCTCCCTAGGGAGGTGTTTAGGGCACGTCCAACCGGTAGGAGGCCACGGGGAAGACCCAGGACACCTATGTCTAACGGCTGGCCTGGGAACGCCTCAGGATTCCCCTGTGTTTGGCTTATTTCCTGTAAGCGCTCTTATTTTGTCTTTATTTCCTGCTGTTATCCCTGAGTGCTTTTTCCCCTCAGCTGTGGCTGATTGGCACCAGGCCGCACCTGGTGTCAATCAGCCAGATGCTATTTAGACTTGCTTGTTCCTCCACTCTTGGCTGGATTATTATCATTACGACTTGTAGCTCCGACCGTTTGTACCTGAACCTGTAGCTGTTTGCAGCCTGCTGTCTTTTTTGTTCCTCGTCATCTAGTTCCTGTTCCTGGCGTCCTGTTTCCTGTCTCCGAGTTCCTGGTTTGTTTTTTGCCTTAATTTTTGAACATTAAATTATGTTTTCCTGCTCAATGCCTGCTGTCATCTCTGCATCTTGGGGTTCGTCACAAACTCAACCTGACACATTACTGCGAAATAGCAGTTTTCAGTCATGTCACAGGAGATGCAGGATTTGCTTTAACATTGAAGTGGTGAAACTTCCTATAAGAGGACAGCTGTAACTCTATTCTGAGGATCATGTCATATTTCATTTAAACGTTTTTTTTTTTTTAAAAGGTCCTCAGTAGTCACGTACAAATGTGTGTGAATTATGCAAAATTATTTAAATTTGGTCTCCATGAACCATATTAACTTTTTTTCCCCAGGGTCCCCAGTAAGACTGATCAGCACATTACTTCATCAATCCAGAGATTTAAAGACGGGTACGAGCTAACTGGGCAGTGGCCATTTGACATCATTTTTTTATGCTTCCACACCCTGTAGAAAGGGGGGTCCCCACAAGTCATGAACAACAACTTGGTCCCCATTCCAAATGATAACGTGTGTGTGTGTGTGTGTGTGTGTGTGTGTGTGTGTGTGTGTGTGTATGTGTGGGTGTGTGTGTGTGTGTGTGTGTGTGCCACACACGGAAGTCCTTAGCAAAACTAGTACCAAGAGCATGGAGGCCACTTTACTCAAGTACCAATTGCGATGGACCGGCCACACCATCAGAATGCCAGTTGATAGACTTCCGAGACAACTACTGTCTGGTCAACTTCATCATGGCCAGAGATCTGCAGGAGGCCACAATTCGGAGATATAAGGACCAACTGAAAATAACTCTGAAGAGGTGAGGAATACAACACACACAGCTGGAAAGCTCTGCCTCAGATCGCCCTCTTTGGAGGCAACTTTGTCATGAAGGACTTCAACATTTTGAAGAGCACAGAAGAGCAGCAAGGGAAGGGAAACACCAGAAGAAGATGGTCCCTGCAGCCAACACCACAACAAACACTATCTTCATTGCAACAGACCATGTGGCTCCTGTATTGGACTTTTTAGTCACCTCAAAACCCACCAATAAAAGAAGTGGAAGTCATCATCTGATACGATGGACTACCATAAGCAGTCAGTAAGCAGTAAGTGTGTGTGTGTGTGTGTGTGTGTGTGCTCATCAGTGCCTTGCCTTCAGCCATTTGCCTCCACATCTCCTCACTACACCTCCTGTCTCCCACGCAGCAAGAGGCGGGAGCTTTGCTTATTGACGTCATCCACTAACGCACATTCTCACACAGGCCTTCTTCCACACAGTGACTGAGACACACACACACACACACACACACACACACACACACACACACACACACACACACACACACACACACACACACACACACTTTCAACGCAACAGTACTCCACACCAATACAACCTAAACTAACACCATGTTCTATTTTACATTTATAGAAAACCCAAAACCGGCCTGGTTGTCACATTGTGTAAATGGTAAATAATAACAGAATACCATGATTTGCAAATCCTTTTCAACTTACCGTATTTCCTTGAATTGCCGCCGGGTATATAGTATGCGCCTGCCTAGAATTTGCGCCGGGTCAAACTCGTCACGTCACGAGTGACACTTCACCTGTCATCATTTTCAAAATGGAGGAGGCTGATTTCAATCATTTGAAATCGCATAAAGGGAAGAAGATTAAGAGCTATTCAGTAGGATTTAAGGTCCAAGCTATTGAATATGCTAAAAAGAACAGTAAGCAGCTATGTTTTATTAATATACCGTAGCTGCGTGTGTCAAATATGAGTCATTAAATGACTCCCGCCTCCTGGTGGTAGAGGGCGCTAGTGATCCTTCTTGCGACTACTCGGCTGCAGAAGAAGTGACAACAAGCAGCAAGAGTGAGCAGCGTGTGTTTATTTTTTCCTCTCGCTTGCACTTTTAACATGGAGGATTACATATCTAAAATAAAACCGTTTTCTAAACTGGACTTTCAATCGAAGCAGGAGGTAATAAAGGAAGATCTCCATCGAGACAGAGAGACTTTTAAAACTGAAGAAAGATAAGGAAGACTTCTATAAACAAGTTATCGATGCTTTTGATCAGAAGGAGCTGTGCATGGACTTCATTTATAAGTAAAGGTAAGACCATAATAACGTTTTTTTAATTAAATGTGCTTTTCATGATGGTATCCTTACGTCACACTCAAATTTACAAGCGCAGGCCTAAATTTACTGCATGCCTTTGGTAAACGCCGGAGTGAGAAGAGGTTTTAAATTAATTAGCGCCCCGGTGGCAATTCAAGGAAATTCGGTATATTCAATTGAATAGACTGCAAAGACAAGACATTTAACGTTCGAACTGGAAAACATTGTTATTTTTTGACATGTTTCAAAAAAAAGCTGGCACGAGTGGCAAAAAAGACTGAGAAAGTTGAGGAATGCTCATCAAACACTTATTTGGAACATCCCACAGGTGAGCAGGCTAATTGGGAACAGGTGGGTGCCATGATTGGGTATAAAAGCTGCTCAGTCATTCACAAACAAGGATAGGGTGAGGGTCACCGTCATTATTTTTGTATAGCGCTTTTCCCTAGTGACTCAAAGCACTTTTACATAATGACACCCAATATCTAAAATTACATTTAAAGCATTAAAGCAGTGTGGGTGGCACTGGGAGCAGGTGGGTAAAGTGTCTTGCCCAAGGACACAACGACAGAGACCAGGACGGCAGAAGCGGGGATCGAACCCAGAACCTTCAAGTTGCCGGCACGGCCACTCTAGCAACCGAGCTATATCGGTATATTAGTTGCCTCTATATTGAAGCTATTATAATATATATCTGATGTATGACACTTCCAATGTGTGCAAATAAATAGATTTGTGCAGTATGTCAGTGTTAGTACAGTACCGAGATACCAATGAATCATATTCGGTACTATACCGCCTCTGAAAAGCACCGGTCCGCAACTCCCTGCGTCCTCGTCACGTCATTACATTCCTGGTTTTACGAGCAGAGGAGCATGTTCAGCATTGCACACACACAGAGTACTTACAAGCAGACACAGAGTGTAGACAGGAAAGGGAGAATGGACTCATTTTGGCTTAAAAAGTCAAGACAAAGGTGAAGTTATAACACTGGAACGCCCTCAAGAGGAGGTGCTTTAAGACATGACTAGCTAGCAAGCGGCTAAAGTCCAGCCCCCGTCTGCAGTGTTTTAGCTACTTCTGTGAACAAATGCGTGGGCAAAATGTCGAACAGTTTAAGAACAACAATTCTCAACCAGCTATTGCAAGGAATTTAGGGACTCCACCATCCACGGTCCGTAATAGCATCAAAAATTTCAGAAAATCTAAGCGGCTAAGCCTGTGTACTGCATTACATCTATCGAGTCCTCAGTTCCTGTTCAACCTGTGTTATTTTTCTCCTGCTTTGTACCTATTTAAATAATCTTCGCCTACCATTTTTGCATCCCGGGGTCACGCTAACAGCAACCATGTGACAACAACAGCAATATGAAACTACCACTGCTAAGGTATACTTGTTAGAATAATTATGTGTAAGTTATCACGCAACTCTTGTGCTTAAAGGCTGTTGCTATAGTTATTATCAATTGTGCTGAAGTTGTACTTTTCTATCTGTGCAAAGGGACAACTTGCAATCTTGGATTGCGAGTTGTCTGGTATCAGTGTTTGTGTCCAGACCTAGGCCTACTGACTGCCAAAGGTGAACATAGAGTACCTTGATGCAGACAAAGCAGAGACAGGGCGATATCACGAGTGTCAGCACATTTTCATCTCTGAATAATCATATATCGTGTCTAACTGGGGCTGATGAAATGACCCCCCTTCCTTTAGAAGCAGCCCCAGCGATGTAACCAGGGACCTCCTGAATAAATAGTGGAGCATGTGGGCTGTGACTTCGAGCGTAGGTTGGAACTGCAACTAAGTGTACAGCCCAATTAGTCTCTCCTCATGAGTAAAATGTAACTCTGTCTCTACATCATTCCTTGCTTCTTGTCTGTTTAATAGATGTCATCAGTGTTTGAACTTATAATGGGGGACATAGTCATCAACAGAGGTATTTTTTGCCAAACAAGATCAATGCAATTGCTGCTTTCATGCTTTATTATTTGGTCTGTGCAACACTTTTGCTGCCTTGATGCATCAATGCTGTGTAAAAAGACCAAACTGGAACATCAGCACATTGTTCCGGCCATGATCCATCCCAGTCCAGACGTGACGCAGAGTCTACTGTACTCAATAACCCTGCTTGAGATGGAATGTGCTTCATGCTCTTTGTGAGGCCCTTGTTTGTCATTCACAAACAAGGTCGGGGCGAGGGTCACCACTTCGAGAACAAATGCGTGAGCAAATTGTCGAACAGTTTAAGAACAACATTTCTCAACCAGGGATTTAACATCTATGGTCCGTAATATTATCAAAAGGTTCAGAAACTTTAAGCGGCTAAGCTCGTCACCTTCGGTCCCTCAGACAGTACTGCATCAAAAAGTAACATGAGTGTGTAAAGGGTATCACCACCGGGGCTCAGGTATACTTCAGATAACCACTGTCAGTAATTACAGTTTGTCTGTAATGACTGATTGGCATAGTAATGCTGGGTTTCTCCCTCCGTGGATGCGTCGACAAAAACACAGCAATGGTAAGTTTAAGTGATTTATTAAACTTAACAAAAGCAGGCTACGAACAAAAATACTGGAGCTAACAGACAAAATAAACCAAGGGCGCTAGCATAAAAGCTAGGAATAGAAAACAGAAAAACTGAGACTGGCACGAAGGCACACAAAAAGGAAAAACAATTCATCAGCGTGAGAGCTGGAATAAAACAAAGGCTTAGCGTGAAAAGCTAGCGAGAATATACGTACGTGAAGTCAATCGATACTGTTGCTCAAAGACAAATTATGAACCCAGACTGAACAAAGAAAAGAGGAAGGCTTATATAGGGAGTAATCAAGGAGAACCAGGTGTGTAACCAAGGTGACTGACAAAACAGGAAGTAAGCTGGTCAGATGGAGAAAGAGACAATGGAACAATAAACAATATGTGAAGATCCGTGTAACGGATCGCAACATTGTCGCTACATCTGTAAGTGCAAGTTAAAACTCTCTTATGCAAAGCAAAAGCCATTTATCAACAACACCCAGAACCGGTGCCGGCTTTGCTGGGCCCGAGCTCATCTAAGATGGACTGATGCAAAGTGGAAAAGTGTTCTGAAGTCTGACGAGTCCACCTTTCAAATTTTGGGGGGAAACTGTGGACGTCGTGTCCTCCGGAATAAAGCAGAAAAGAACCATCCGGACTGTTCAAAGTGCAAAGTTCAAAAGCCAGCATCTTTTACTACGAAGCGTGGCATCGTACAAAAAGGTGCGGGTACTAGACTGGCCTGCCTGTAGTCCAGATCTGTCGATTCATTCTCTACCACAAATCTTGTTTAGAGTAGCAGCTCACCAGCCAGTCCCAGCATACAAATACAGTGGTACCTCGATTACCTCACGCCCCACTTTTCACCGAAGATTTTTGCCAAGGTTTTCCAATACCGTCTCAAGTATCACCCGGCTGAACCTTCACGTCACAAACTCGTGACGAATCGAAAGAATCCCACACACTAGTGCAGGGGTGTCAAACTCATTTTAGATGGGGGGCCACATGGAGAAAAATCTACTCCCAAGTGGGCCGGACTGGTAAAATCACGGCACGATAACTTAAAAATAAAGACAACTTCCAGATTGTTTTCTTTGTTTGAAAATAGAACAAACACATTCTGAAAATGTACAAATCATAACTTTGTAGGGGTTATTTACACTTACATGTTGCGGTTAATTCTACGCTGTCTTTTTTTTTGTCGTTATTTATACTTTGTGAATAATTTACATGATAATATTGTATTTATGTTGCAATTGCAGTTTTGGCGTCATATGCTCTGTTATCTGTTTAGATCAGGGGTGTCAAACTCATTTTAGAGGGGGGCCACGTGGAGAAAAATCTACTCTCAAGTGGACTGGAATGGTAAAATCACGGCATGATAACTTAAAAATAAAGACAACTTCAGATTGTTTTCTTTGTTTAAAAATAGAATAAGCACATCCTGAAAATGTACAAATCATAATGTTGTTTGTTTTTTACACTTATATGTTTGTGTTATATTTTTATTTGTTGTTATTTATACTTTCTGATTAAATTATGTCATAATGTTCATCAGTCAACTCATTGGTGTTAATTTTCAATCCATCAAAATAAAAAATAATATCAAAATGTAATTACAGCAGGCCCTGCGATGAGGTGGCAACTTGTCCAGGGTGTGCACCCCTTCCGCCCGATTGTAGCTGAGATAGGCACCAGCGACCCCAAAGGGAATAAGCGGTAGAAAATGGATGGATGGATAATTACAGCAAGTTATTTATGTACTTTGCTCATTTTCCACGACTAGTGCACTAACATAATGTGGTTTATTTTCTTTTTTTTTTACATATGTAGCATCATCTACAAAGATACCAAAAAACTGCTATTGGGACATCCAGTGGACACACTTAGAACTGCAGTTTCTTTCATTAAAAAATGTTGACCAATTGTTATACTCATCCCGCGGGCCGCATAAAACTGTTCGTATGTTTGACACCCCTGCACTAGTGGCTCAGACTCTGGGCTTAAAAAAAAAAAAAAAAAATGACTGTGACAAAAAAAAAGTTGTGTGTCAACACTTTGATAAAGAAGGTGAGAAACACTATCAAAAAAGAATCTGCATGAAAGTATTAATGAGGCATGCATCGCCGTATTCGCCAACAAGAGGGCTTTAATAAGAGTTTAAAAGCTATTCCATTCATCATTTATAAGTATTTTACATTGTTTTCAGCATGTATAACCAGGATTGTTCTCCAAAAAATGTGTTTTGTGTTTATATTTTTGAGTCCGGAACGGATTATTCTCATGGACGGGCTGCTTTAGTTTTGGTTTCACCGTTTGGAACAGCGAAGTATCTGTAAAGAAAAACAAGGACTTGCACTCATTCCCACACACATGAGCACTGCTCAGGAATCCATCCCATACTGGCGAGGAAAAAGATACTAACTGTGGTGAGGTTACTGAGTGAGGGTTTTCTTGCTCAAGGGTACCAAGGAAGCCTATTTTACAAATACCTGGCCCAACCTCCCCCATTCACGTCTAAACAGACGACAAAGAAATGGAGTATACAGTTAGTCCCTTTCAGTCGGCCAACTTGTGCACACACAGATCACTCTGCTCCCGATTCAACCTTGGAGCACATTCACTCAATAAGGGAAGTGTTGGTGGAAGAACATCCTGAATGGGAATGTGGGCGGGGCTTTCATGCAGTGAGGGGAAACAGCAGATGAAGGACGGTGGGAAAGATTTACACCATCGTGTTGGGACTCTTGGCCGTTCCACCAACAGGAAGCAAGGATGTGAGACTACTTAACCCTGAGATTCATTCCAAAGATGTTTGATGGCGTGTGATGAAGGATGTACGCCTTCAGAGCCATCATCCAATCAGGGCTCACCTTGAAAAGGGGAGGGGCCTGACTCAAGCTTCTGCCACAAGGCTGTGACCGAAACCATTCCAAAATATTATAATCACGTTAACTTTGACAGCCCTAATATACATTTATACACATATATACACTACACATATATGTACATGTATTAATGCATATACATATATATATACACATCTATATGTGTACATATATACATGCATGTGTATATGTGTATATACACATAAATATATACATACATATATGTATATATATATACATATATATACATATGTGTATATACATACATATACGTATATATTTATACATATATACATGGATATATATATATATACATATACATATATACATGTATGTATATATATATATATATATATATATATATATATACATACACATGTATATATATATGTACAGTATATATATGTGTAAAAACTAAATATTTCCATTTCATAAAGTCAAATACAAATAAGGATAAGGCAACAAGCTTTTGTAAACCAAATCTGGACAGCAGATATAATTTGCTTGAACGGCTGGACAAAAAGGATTAAAAAAAAAAAAAATACACATATATATATATATATATATATATATAAATATATATAAATATATATATACATATATACTTGTATATATATATACACACATATATATGTATATTTATATATATACACACATATATATGTATATTTATATATATATATACACACACACACACACACACACACACACACACATACATATACACATGTGTATATTATATATACATACATATATATACACACATACATATATATATATATATACATACATATATATACACATGTGTATATTATATATACATACATATATTATACATACATACATATATATACACACATACATATATATACACACATACATATATTATATATACATACATATATTATACATACATACATATATATACACACATACATATATATACATACATACATATATATACGCTGGTTGGCCAGAGTTTGGGAGCGCTGTGATAACATGCATGCAAAAGTTACCTCGTAGAGAGGAGCACAAATTCCATCAATCCACTCCAACTGAAGACCAGGCAGCTCGTCCTTTCTGTTTCGATCAAAGATGGCCTAAAACAAAACAGCAAGAGTAAGTTGTACACTTATATTCCTGTGAGGACAGAACTAAAAACAAAAGTTGTTAAGGTTAGCAATAAAAAATTTAAAAAAAATCCCTTATTTCTCATTTGCACTGCCACCTCTTTAGCAGCTTGATCTGGGAGGCAGGCTGCGTGTCAGAGATAGCTGCTGAGACTTACAGCACAACTTCACATTTCATTTCCAACACCCACACAGAAGCCAGTGCAAGTTTGACATGAAGCGCACAGCGGGGGGTCTGAATTAAAGGACTGGCAATGTGGCCTGGCTTGATTAGTCATTGTGCTTAATTGCACATGAAAAAGTCCCCTAAGTAAAGAGACACATTAATTATACAGACTGCATGTGCGAAAATGAGCAGCAAAATGACGCAATTAGTAAAAGTCATAACCTAAAGCCTGCTTAATGTTGCTGTGCTGCGGCGACATGTGTCACGCTGACTTGCTACTTCCTGTCTGCGGCGACATGTGTCACGCTGACTTGCTACTTCCTGTCTGCGGCGACATGTGTCACGCTGACTTGCTACTTCCTGTCTGCGGCGACATGTGTCACGCTGACTTGCTACTTCCTGTCTGCGGCGACATGTGTCACGCTGACTTGCTACTTCCTGTCTGCGGCGACATGTGTCACGCTGACTTGCTACTTCCTGTCTGCGGCGACATGTGTCACGCTGACTTGCTACTTCCTGTCTGCGGCGACATGTGTCACGCTGACTTGCTACTTCCTGTCTGCGGCGACATGTGTCACGCTGACTTGCTACTTCCTGTCTGCGGCGACATGTGTCACGCTGACTTGCTACTTCCTGTCTGCGGCGACATGTGTCACGCTGACTTGCTACTTCCTGTCTGCGGCGACATGTGTCACGCTGACTTGCTACTTCCTGTCTGCGGCGACATGTGTCACGCTGACTTGCTACTTCCTGTCTGCGGCGACATGTGTCACGCTGACTTGCTACTTCCTGTCTGCGGCGACATGTGTCACGCTGACTTGCTACTTCCTGTCTGCGGCGACATGTGTCACGCTGACTTGCTACTTCCTGTCTGCGGCGACATGTGTCACGCTGACTTGCTACTTCCTGTCTGCGGCGACATGTGTCACGCTGACTTGCTACTTCCTGTCTGCGGCGACATGTGTCACGCTGACTTGCTACTTCCTGTCTGCGGCGACATGTGTCACGCTGACTTGCTACTTCCTGTCTGCGGCGACATGTGTCACGCTGACTTGCTACTTCCTGTCTGCGGCGACATGTGTCACGCTGACTTGCTACTTCCTGTCTGCGGCGACATGTGTCACGCTGACTTGCTACTTCCTGTCTGCGGCGACATGTGTCACGCTGACTTGCTACTTCCTGTCTGCGGCGACATGTGTCACGCTGACTTGCTACTTCCTGTCTGCGGCGACATGTGTCACGCTGACTTGCTACTTCCTGTCTGCGGCGACATGTGTCACGCTGACTTGCTACTTCCTGTCTGCGGCGACATGTGTCACGCTGACTTGCTACTTCCTGTCTGCGGCGACATGTGTCACGCTGACTTGCTACTTCCTGTCTGCGGCGACATGTGTCACGCTGACTTGCTACTTCCTGTCTGCGGCGACATGTGTCACGCTGACTTGCTACTTCCTGTCTGCGGCGACATGTGTCACGCTGACTTGCTACTTCCTGTCTGCGGCGACATGTGTCACGCTGACTTGCTACTTCCTGTCTGCGGCGACATGTGTCACGCTGACTTGCTACTTCCTGTCTGCGGCGACATGTGTCACGCTGACTTGCTACTTCCTGTCTGCGGCGACATGTGTCACGCTGACTTGCTACTTCCTGTCTGCGGCGACATGTGTCACGCTGACTTGCTACTTCCTGTCTGCGGCGACATGTGTCACGCTGACTTGCTACTTCCTGTCTGCGGCGACATGTGTCACGCTGACTTGCTACTTCCTGTCTGCGGCGACATGTGTCACGCTGACTTGCTACTTCCTGTCTGCGGCGCACATCCAAACTAATGTAAGACCTGGATGATGCTTCATCACAGTCACTACACGCTCCTCCCTGATGTACATTCTTCTATACTGTGACATGCAATTCTTTGCTGGAACACTAGGGGAGGTGTTTTCAACACAGTGGATTCTGATTCTCTGTTTTTTTTTAAATGTTGATTTCATAAATTAATTTAAACAAATTTGCGATTAATACGTGCGATTGATATCAATCAATGTTTATTTATATAGCCCAAAATCACTCATAGGGTGTCTCAAAGGGCTGCACAAGCCACAACCACATCCTTGGTTCAGATCCTACATGAGGGCAAGGAAGAATTCACAACCCAGTGGGATGTCAATGTGAAAGACTATGAGAAACCTTGGAGAGGACCGCAAATGTGGGTGAATAATGTGAGAGTCCAGTCAATAGTGAATCTAACATAATAGTGTGAGTCCAGTCCATAGTGGATCTAACATAATAGTGTGAGAGTCCAGTCCATAGTGGATCTTACATAATAGTGTGAGAGTCCAGTCCATAGTGGATCTAACATAATAGTGAGAGTCCAGTCCATAGTGGATCTAACATAATAGTGTGAGAGTCCAGTCCATAGTGGATCTTACATAATAGTGTGAGAGTCCAGTCCATAGTGGATCTAACATAATAGTGAGAGTCCAGTCCATAGTGGATCTAACATAATAGTGTGAGTCCAGTCCATAGTGGATCTAACATAATAGTGAGAGTCCAGTCCATAGTGGATCTTACATAATAGTGTGAGAGTCCAGTCCATAGTGGATCCAACATAATAGTGAGAGTCCAGTCCATAGTGGATCTAACATAATAGTGTGAGTCCAGTCCATAGTGGATCTAACATAATAGTGAGAGTCCAGTCCATAGTGGATCTTACATAATAGTGAGAGTCCAGTCCATAGTGGATCTAACATAATAGTGAGAGTCCAGTCCATAGTGGATCTAACATAATAGTGAGAGTCCAGTCCATAGTGGATCTAACATAATAGTGAGAGTCCAGTCCATAGTGGATCTAACATAATAGTGAGAGTCCAGTCCATAGTGGATCTAACATAATAGTGTGAGAGTCCAGTCAATAGTGGATCTAACATAATAGTGAGAGTCCAGTCCATAGTGGATCTAGTAATAGTGTGAGAGTCCAGTCCATACTGGATCTAACATAATAGTGTGAGAGTCCAGTCCATAGTGGATCTAACATAATAGTGAGAGTCCAGTCCATAGTGGATCTAACATAATAGTGTGAGAGTCCAGTCCATAGTGGATCCAACATAATAGTGTGAGAGTCCAGTCCATAGTGGATCTAACATAATAGTGTGAGAGTCCAGTCCATAGTGGATCTAACATAATAGTGAGAGTCCAGTCCATAGTGGATCTAACATAATAGTGTGAGAGTCCAGTCCATAGTGGATCTAACATAATAGTGTGAGAGTCCAGTCCATAGTGGATCTAACATAATAGCGTGAGAGTCCAGTCCATAGTGGATCTAACATAATAGTGAGAGTCCAGTCCATAGTGGATCTAACATAATAGTGAGAGTCCAGTCCATAGTGGATCTAACATAATAGTGAGAGAGTCCAGTCCATTGTGGATCTAACATAATAGTGAGAGTCCAGTCCATAGTGGATCTAACATAATAGTGTGAGAGTCCAGTCCATAGTGGATCTAACATAATAGTGTGAGAGTCCAGTCCATTGTGGATCTAACATAATAGTGAGAGTCCAGTCCATAGTGGATCTAACATAATAGTGTGAGAGTCCAGTCCATAGTGGATCTAACATAATAGTGTGAGAGTCCAGTCCATAGTGGATCTAACATAATAGTGTGAGAGTCCAGTCCATACTGGATCCAACATAATAGTGGGAGTCCAGTCCATAGTGGATCTAACATAATAGTGAGAGTCCAGTCCATAGTGGATCTAACATTATAGTGTGAGAGTCCAGTCCATAGTGGATCTAGCTTTATCGTGTGAGAGTCGGGTCCATAGTGGATCTAACATAATATTGTGGGAGTCCAGTCCATAATGGATCTAACATAATCATGTGAGAGTCCAGTCCATAGTGGATCTATTGACGCTATTCGGCCATAGCATGGGTGTACCTAATGAAGTGGCCCATAGCATGGCTGCCTTATTAGCATCGCCGGTAAAATGTGCGGACCAAACGATCAGGACTTTCGCATCTTGTGACACTGGAGAAACTTAAATCCGTCGATTGGTAAGTGTTTGTTTCGCATTAAATGTGGGTATCTAGTTTCAAATGTACACACAGCTAGCGTAAATAGCATGTTAGCATCAATTAGCATAGCATGTTAGAATCGATTAGCTGGCAGTCACGCCGCGACCAAATATGTCTGATTAGCACATAAGTCAATAACATTAACAAAACTCACCTTTGTGATTTTGTTGACTTTATCGTTGCAAATGCATCTGCAGGTTATCCATACATCTCTGTGCCATGTCTGTCTTAGCACCACCGGTCAAATGTGAAGACACTCCGGCACATTCAATGGGGTCTGGTGGCTGATTTTTTTGCCAGTGGTGCAACTTGAATCCCTCCCTGTTAGTGTTGTTACACCCTCCGACAACACACCCACCAGGCATGATGTCTCCAAGGTTCCAAAAAATAGTCGAAAAACGGAAAATAACAGAGCTGAGATCCCGTGTTTGTAATGTGTTGAAAATGGCGGCTGTGTTACCTCGGTGACGTCACGTTCTGACGTCATCGCTAAAAGACCGATAAACAGAAAGGTGTTTAATTTGCCAAAATTCACCCATTTAGAGTTCGGAAACCGGTTAAAAAAATAGATAGTCTTTTTTCTGCACCATCAAGGTATATATTGACGCTTGCATAGGTCTGCTGATAATGTTCCCCTTTAACGCAAAAAAATCTCATTCTTATCGGTACTGTAAAGTTCAAATTTGAAAGACAATAAAAGGAAGTCTCCAAGTCCAAACACAACAGAGATGCAGTTCTTAGACAGCAGATGGATAGATAATGTTGCTGTTAGTGCCAGCACCACACAGGAAGTTGAAAAAGACCACTAAGGGCGTCGTGCGTTTCCAGCTGAGTGAATAAAAAGGTCAGTGTTTGCCTCCAATGCAGTCTGGCAGAAAGTGGAGCTCTGACTCACTCGCCCTCGTCACTTCCAGGTCACTCAGTCAGTATGAGCCAATGTGGGGGTCGCGAGAGGGGAAACAAACACCATCGAGATGATGGACTCACCGAGGGCGTGAGCTTGAGCTCGGATCTCTCCCGGTCGCCCTGCTCGAAGAACTCGCTGGTCACTAACTCTGCCACCTGAAAATGAGGATAATATCACCTGTTAAATAAGGCAAGTTTTCCCCTGCGGATCACATCCATCACTTAGATTTCCTCACTTTGCGGGATATTTCCCAAGGTTTGGTGGCGGCGCCGAGATCGCACGCCGTCATCATCATCGACCTGAGAGAGAAATGAGATGATGTGGTTCCAGATTTTGGGCATTAGCGAGAATTTTTAGCATCCAGAGTTGCACCTGCACATGTCCCTGTGGGCCTTCACGTTCCAGTTGTAATCTCCTTTGGTGACAAGGTCAAAGAAGGTGTTTCTGTTCCTGAGGAGAAGTAGTAAGTCATATAAAGTCCACCAGGGGGAGTTGTTAACCAAACTAAGCCAGCACTAAAGTTTTGCAATCAAGCAAGCACCAATCATAGTTGTCAACAACTTGAAATCATGATGGAAGCTGTGTTTGGAGCATAACTTACTCAAAGTAAAGAGTGAGATCCGTTGCCAGAATGGACTGTTTGAGCAGCTGCATCAAGTTGCTGTATTCAGCCGACGAGAGGTTGGAGAAGATGTTGTGACCCTGCAGAGAAGAAGAAGAAGAAGACTGTAACGCATGAAACATTCGGTGTGCACAATCTGATACGTAGAAAAGCATGGTTGCCAATGCATGCATTGCACCGGGAATTGTTTACGACATACAAACCCCGTTTCCATATGAGTTGGGAAATTGTGTTAGATGTAAATATAAACAGAATACAATGATTTGCAAATCCTTTTCAAGCCATATTCAATTGAATATGCTACAAAGACAACATATTTCATGTTCAAACTCATAAACTTTATTTTTTTTGCAAATAATAATTAACTTAGATTTTCATGGCTGCAACACGTGCCAAAGTAGTTGGGAAAGGGCATGTTCACCACTGTGTTACATCACCTTTTCTTTTAACAACACTCAATAAACGTTTGGGAACTGAGGAAACTAATTGTTGAAGCTTTGAAAGTGGAATTCTTTCCCATTCTTGTTTTATGTAGAGCTTCAGTCCTTCAACAGTCCGGGGTCTCAGCTGTCCTATTTTACGCTTCATAATGCGCCACACATTTTCCATGGGAGACAGGTCTGGACTGCAGGCGGGCCAGGAAATTACCCACACTTTTTTTTACGAAGCCACGCTGTTGTAACACGTGCAGAATGTGGCTTGGCATTGTCTTGCTGAAATAATCAGGGGCGTCCATGAAAAAGACGGCGCTTAGATGGCAGCATATGTTGTTCCAAAACCTGTATGCACCTTTCAGCATTAATGGTGCCTTCACAGACGTGTAAGTTACCCATGCCTTGGGCACTAATGCACCCCCATACCATCACACATGCTGGCTTTTCAACTTTGCTTCGATAACAGTCTGGATGGTTCGCTTCCCCTTTGGTCTGGATGACACAATGTCGAATATTTCCAAAAACAATTTGAAATGTGGACTCATCAGACCACAGAACACTTTTCCACTTTGCATCAGTCCATCTTAGATGATCTCGGGCCCAGAGAAGCCGGCGGCGTTTCTGGATGTTGTTGATAAATAGCTTTCGCTTTGCATAGTAGAGCTTAACTTGCACTTACAGATGTAGCGACCAACTGTATTTAGTGACAGTGGTTTTCTGAAGTGTTCCTGAGCCCATGTGGTGATATCCTTTAGAGATTGATGTGGGTTTTTGATACAGTGCTGTCTGAGGGATGGAAGGTCACGGTCATTCAATGTTGGTTTCCAGCCATGCCGCTTATGTGGAGTTATTTCTCCAGATTCTCTGAACCTTTTGATGATATTATGGAGCGTAGATGTTGAAATCCCTAAATTTCTTGCAATGTCACTTTGAGAAAGGTTGTTCTTAAAATGTTTGACAATTTTCTCACCCAGTTGTGGACAAAGGGGTGTACCTCACCCCATCCTTTCTTGTGAAAGACTGAGCATTGTTTGGGAAGCTGTTTTTATAGCCAATCATGGCACCCACCTGTTCCCAATTAGCCTGCACACCTGTGGGATGTCCCAAATAAGTGTTTGATGAGCATTCCTCAACTTTATCAGTATTTATTGCCACCTTTCCCAACTGCTTTGTCACGTGTTGCAGGCATCAAATTCTAAAATTAATGATTGTTTGCAGAAAATAAATTGTTTATCAGTTTGAACATCAAATATGTTGTCTTTGTAGCATATTCAACTGAATATGGCTTGAACTTGATTTGCAAATCATTGTATTCTGTTTATATTTACATCTAACACAATTTCCCAACTCATATGGAAACGGGGTTTGTATATATGAACAATGTGCAGGACAATTTGCATCATGAAAAAGTACATTCGTCATGCGTTTGTACTTTTTATTTTCTGGGGACACAAATGGCACAGATTCGGTGTAACGGACAGTTTACAAGCCAACATTAGGGATGCACTCAAGAGTCCGACAGAAGTGACGTTAAAAGCTGCATTTCATTCTCATCCATTTCATTTGATTGGTTTACTTTCGCAACTCTCTGAAGTCTGTAATTGCAGTCATCATTTAAAGTGATCACCACACAGCAGCATCATTCATAAAGAAGTGGGGACCTTCTCCTGAAGCAGAGGGTGGCACTAATGAGCAAAGTAAGAAGGATGGGAGTGTTAGAAAGCACACAATGGGATGAAGTGACATGATGGCAACCTGAGCCTCGTCTTATCTTTGAATTAGCTGCACTATTCATTTATATGCTAATAGGACAGCTCTAGTAGTAAGAGGAACTATTATGATATTCCAAGCAAACATTTGTCAGCTTAGTGTTGTCAGCAGCGTGATGACGCAACACAACATCGGCGACTAAGCCTTTGCTGCTCACTGCTCCTGCAAACCGTCTTTAATTACATGTTTGCAAAAACCCCAACCACCTGCTAAAATGTCTCTCGCTCTCAAAACAATTCCCATTAAATCTATTGCCTCAGTAATTGCATTGATTTGAGGGCAGCATGTATTTGTTTACTTGCTGCACATAATACAGTTGCTGCATGTTTGCTCTCCTGTGCAAACACCATTAAACTCTTCTCATTTTTGTGCATGGAACTAGGGTTGGGTGATATGGCCTTTTATTAATATCTCAATATTTTTAGGCCATGTCACTATACACCATATATATCTCCTTATTTTGCCTTAGCCTTAAATGAACACTTGATGCATATAATCACAGCAGTATGATGATTCTATGTGTCTACATTAAAACATTCTTCTTCATACTGCATTCATATATGCTACTTTTTAACTTTCATGCAGAAAGGGAAATACCAACTAAGTCAATTGACCAAAAGTGTATTTATTAAACAGTTATTAAGCAGTGGCACAAACATTCATGTCATTTACAAAACAGAAAGTGCAAGATTGCCAGAGACATTTTAAAACAAGCTATTAGTGCACTTTTGTGCATGATGTCACTAAGACGACTTATCAAAATAACACTCAATTCAAGTTCACTTTTTGTACAGAACGCCACTACAACAGTTCAAAACAAATAAAGTGCACTTTTGTGCATGATGTCACACAAGATATTTCAATAAGTGTCAAATAAAGATGAGCTGCATAATAGGAAAACAAATAGTTTATGTCCTTCGTTCTGTGGTAAGTTCCTACAGATGTTATCTCCTTCTGTTGTTGACTTTTTTTTTTTCATACGGTGTCAATTTGGAAATACCGTATTTCCTCTAATTGCCGCAGGGTATATAGTATGCGCCTACCTTGAATTACTGCCGGGTCAAACTCGCTTCCCCAAATAATTAGCGCTTGCTTAGTATTACCGCTGGGTCAAAGTCGTGACGCCACGAGTGACACTTCCCCTGTCATTATTTTCAAAATGAAGGAGGCTGATTTCAATACCGGTAATTTGAAATCGCATAAAGGGAAGAAGACTAAGAGCTATTCAGTAGGATTTAAGGTCCAAGCTTACATCAAACTCAAATTTGTACTGCATACCTTGGGTAAGTGCCGGAGTAAGAAGAGGTTTTATAATAATTAGCGCATGCTTACTCTTACCGCATGCCTTTGGTAAGCGCAAGAGTGAGAAGAGGTTTTAAATTAATTAGCGCCCCAGCGGCAATTCAAAGAAATATGGTAGTTGCTTCGGCATTTTTGTTGGTGTGGCACCTGCCGGGGATGTTGGCATGCAGAGTTTCAAGCACTCCTCATTCTCTAGCGGGTCCCTTTTCAAATGTTGCTACATTAGCAGTGCTGCTACTTTTTTTAGCAACGCTTTTGCCGCATGAATGTTGAACATATTCCCGTTTGAAGCCAAACCACGATGGATGTTGGACGTTGGAAAAAAACTCCCTAAAAATGGATGCTGGAATAACACTGTCGTTTTCAGGAAGGTGCATCTATGTAGATGTATTAGTCTTAGTATGCTGTTGTTTTTCTTGGGAATTAATTCTTCCTCCATTTGTTACCAGATTCGCACCTTCTCTCTCTCGTAATACCACCAGCACCTCACCGTTAGCATCACAGCAAACGTTAGCATGTCGCTACCTCTCTGCTCCGCGGGAGCATGTGACATTGCACACGTGACATTGCACATGTGACATTGCACACGTGACATTGCACACGTGACATTGCACACGTGACATTGCACACGTGACATTGCACATGTGACATTGCACACGTGACATTGCACATGTGACATTGCACATGTGACATTGCACACGTGACATTGCACATGTGACATTGCACATGTGACATTGCACACGTGACATTGCACACGTGACATTGCACATGTGACATTGCACATGTGACATTGCACATGTGACATTGCACATGTGACATTGCACACGTGACATTGCACATGTGACATTGCACATGTGACATTGCACACGTGACATTGCACACGTGACATTGCACATGTGACATTGCACATGTGACATTGCACACGTGACATTGCACACGTGACATTGCACATGTGACATTGCACACGTGACATTGCACATGTGACATTGCACACGTGACATTGCACATGTGACATTGCACATGTGACATTGCACACGTGACATGTGTAAGAAGGTGCGCTTGGTTTATGTCTCTGTGAGAAGGAGACAAGAAAGAGTGAGAAGAGCCTGTAGTGTAATGCCCGCAGCTAAAAGCAACTGTGTGAGAACGTATACTCCAATATCACCATATAGTCATTTTCTATAACGCACAGAGACAAACCCGCGATATATCGAGTATATCGATATATCGCTCAGCCCTTCATGGAAGAGAGATGTAACTATAAAAAAAAAACTATAAAAACAATATCACAGCATATTATTTATGCCTTATATCCACAACAATGCACTAATTTAATTAAACTGCAAAGTAAGGAAATCAAATGACCATCAATATCAGCAATATTATGATTATTACTTACCACTAGTGCTGGGCACCATAGAAAAATGTCAATCATGCCATTTCTATTTTTATCGTTTCAAGCGATAGGCTGTATTTTTCCCGGGGCATTACACTACAGATTTTTCTCACTCTTTCCTGTCTCTCCTTCTCACAGAGACATGAAACAAGCGCATCTTCTTACATACGTCACATATTGTCGCGCTTGCAACGTCATAAGCTCCGGCGGAGCAGAGAGGTAGCGGTATTGGGTAACGTTAGCTGTGGCGCTAGCGGAGCGGTGCGAGTGGTAATACGAGAGAGAGAAGGTGCGTATCTGGTACGATTGTCTGTTCTGTTGAACAGACAGACAATCGTAATATGTCAAGTATGCGGCAAAAGCGTAGCTAAAAAAAATAGCAGCACTGCTATTTTGTAGCTTGTGAAAAGTCACCCGCTAGAGAATGAAGAGTGCTTGAAACTGCATGTCAACACCTCGGCCGGTGTCACACCAACAAAATGCACTGACCCATTGAGCCGGGCGTCTTCCATTTCCACATCAACACCGTATGACACAAATACTCAACAACAGAAGGATAACGTCTGCAGGAACCGACCACATAGTGAAGGACATACACTATTTGATTTCCTATTATGCAGATCATTTTAATTTGACACTTATTGAAATATCATGCTGCGATGAGGTGGCGACGTGTCCAGGGTGTACCCCGCCTTCCGCCCGATTATAGCTGATATTTGCATCAGCGCCCCCCCGCGACCCCAAAGTGAAGTGAAGTGAATTATATTTATATAGCCCTTTTCTCTAGTGACTCAAAGCGCTTTACATAGTGACACCCAATATCTAAGTTACATTTAAAGCAGTGTGGGTGGCACTGGGAGCAGGTGGGTAAAGTGTCTTGCCCAAGGACACAACGGCAGTAACTAGGATAGCACAAGTGGGAATCGAACCTGCAACCCTCAAGTTGCTGACACGGCCACTCTACCAACCGAGCTATGCCGCCCAAAGGGAACAAACGGTAGAAAATGAATGGATGGATGAAATATCATGTGTGACATCATGCACAAAAGTGCACTTTATTTGTTTTAAACTATTGTAGTGGCGTTCTGTACAAAAACTGCAGTTTAATTTGGTGTTGTTTTCTATATGTCATCTTAGTGACATCATGCACAAAAGTGCACTAATAGCTTGTTTTAAAATGTCTCTGACAATCTTGCACTTTCTGTTTTGAAATGACATGAATGTTTGTGCCACTGCTTAATAACTGTTTAATAAATACACTTTTGGCCAATTAACTTAGTTGTGATTTCCCTCTCTGCATGAAAGTTTAAAAGTAGCATATATGAATGCAGTATGAAGAAGAATGTTTGAATGTAGACACATAGAATCATCATACTGCTGTGATTATATGCATCAAGTGTTCATTCAAGACTAAGGCAAAATATCCCGATATATATGGTGTATCGTGACATGGCCTAAAAATATCGAGATATTAATACAAGGCCATACCGCCCAGCCCTATTTACCACTATTTAAAATTGTTCAATTAATCATCACACATGTTTTTTCCTTAGAAGCATTACTGACATGCATGAAGAAATGGGTCTCAATGGCCATTATAGAACAACTAAATGGAAAGACATGAAGTTGGTCCCCTCCATTGCAACAGATCACACTCCTCTGAGAAGACCACAGAGTGTATCTGTGGGATTGTTGTCAGTTTCTGGCAATAATGATTTTATTTATTACTTTAATATTACTTTTTTATTTACTTTTCTTTGCGGAATGGCTGGAAGGAAGCACATGGTTCTACAGCATTAAAGCAGAGAGTGTGGCATTCTTTTTCATAGACATTTAGGCCCTGTCTACATTATCGAAAGGCCTTAGTGGCCACATGCGTGGACAGCACCTTTTAGCTTTTATTTACAAAATTGTGTAATGAATTGGGGTCTTATGGCCGCTTATGTGGACACTTATACTGCCATCTGGTGGTGTCAGAAGAGTATAACATACAATGGAATTTGGGAAAAAAAATGTAAAAATAAAAATTAGAAAGTCACCTACACAGGAAGTACACGTTTGTGTACTTATGGACTAAGTACCGTATTTTTCGGACTATAAGTCGTAGTTTTTTTAATAGTTTGGCCGGGGGTGCGACTTATACTCAGGAGCGACTTATGTGTCAAATTATTAACACATTAACGTAAAATATCAAATAATATTATTTAGTTCATTCACATAAGAGACTAGACGTATAAGATTTCCTGGGATTTATGGATTATGAGTGACAGATAGTTTGGTAAAGGTATAGCATGTTCTATATGTTATAGTTATTTGAATGACTCTTACCATAATATGTTAGGTTAACATAGCAGTTGCTTATTTATGCCTCATATAACCTACACTTATTCAGCCTGTTGTTCACTATTCTTTATTTATTTTACATTGCCTTTCAAATGTCTATTCTTGGTGTTGGGTTTTATCAAATAAATTCCCCCAAAAATGTGACTTATACTACAGTGCGACTTATATGTTTTTTTTCCTTCTTTATTATGCATTTTCGGCAGGTGCGACTTATACTCCGAAAAATACGGTACTTACTTATGGTATATTATTTATTTATTCTTTATTTATTCACTGTTCTACAACAAACAGAGAACAAGAAAAGGAAAAGGGGTAGGATTACATAAGCTCTGCTTCTTCCTACTCCTTTTCGGAAGTGCTGTCATGAAACAAATGGCAATATGTGATGCGTTACATTGCATCGTATGCATGGTCAAAATACACTGGAACTGAACTGAACTGAACTCGTCTCCTGAGCTAAAAAATTGACACCCGTGGTAGAGAAATCGGGCTTCACGGTGGAAGAGGGGTTAGTGCGTCTGCCTCACAATACGAAGGTCCTGCAGTCCTGGGTTCAAATCCCGGGCTCAGGATCTTTCTGTGTGGAGTTTGCATGTTCTCCCCGTGAATGCGTGGGTTCCCTCCGGGTACTCCGGCTTCCTCCCACTTCCAAAGACATGCACCTGAGGATAGGCCCCTCCCACCTCCAAAGACATGCACCTGGGGATAGGCCCCTCCCACCTCCAAAGACATGCACCTGGGGATAGGTTGATTGGCAACACTAAATGGTCCCTAGTGTGTGAATGTGAGTGTGAATGTTGTCTGTCTATCTGTGTTGGCCCTGTGATGAGGTGGCGACTTGTCCAGGGTGTACCCCGCCTTCCGCCCGATTGTAGCTGAAATAGGCGCCAGCGCCCCCCGCGACCCCAAAAAAAAAAAAAAAAAAAAAAGGGGAATAAGCAGTAGGAAATGGATGGTAGAGAAATCTGTAGATTAGTTTGTTGTGCAATGTCTAAAAATGTTTCTGTGTCGGCCTCTAAAGACATTTTTGCCAGATCCACAGACACACGTAGTAACTTGTACTTTGAAAATTAAGACTACGTTTTTGCTCTGTTTTTCCGTTTTTTGTTTCGTGTTTTTTCGTAATTTTTTACCAATCGTTTTTTGTTTTTTTTTGGGGGGGGGGGGGGGGGGGGGGGGGTGCTCCATTAATGAAAAGAAAGCTGAATGACCAAAACATAGACTGACCAGTTTACATGGGCCCCATGTGCACAGCTTTGTGCTGCACAAATGCAGGTGTGTGCACTCATTAGCATGAACAGAACATAAATAAATAAATAAATGGGTTGTACTTGTATAGCGCTTTTCTACCTTCAAGGTACTCAAAGCGCTTTGACACTACTTCCACATTCACACACACATTCACACACTGATGGAGGGAGCTGCCATGCAAGGCGCCAACCAGCACCCATCAGGAGCAAGGGTGAAGTGTCTTGCTCAGGACACAACGGACGTGACGAGGTTGGTACTAGGTGGGAATTGAACCAGGGACGCTCGGGTTGCGCACGACCACTCTCCCACTGCGCCAACATCTGGAGTTCGACTTTGCAACAAACAGAACACAACAACAAGAACAGCGGAACAAAAGAAAAATGGCTCACCTCGCTTTGCAGGATCATGACAGCGTGGTTGAAGTGGTGATGCTCCAGTGTAGCCGAGGTGCCATAAAGCAGCGCCAGAGCTGAGCCCGTCCTGGCATGTGCATGTCCACACACACACACACACACACACACACACACACACACACACACACACACACACACACACACACACACACACACACACACACACACACACACACACACACACACACACACACACACAAAAACAAAAAAATAATAATCAGCATCCAACGTTACTTTTCCCTGTGGTTGTTGGAACTCATTCAACATTCACTGGGGACACATCAGCCAAACTACACTTAAAGTGATGTTATTGGTTTGTTTTGGTATAAAATCCCTCTGGCTGCCTACAAAATAAGTACACCAGCACAATACAAAAGCTATTTTTACAGCGCTCCTTAAAAAAGGTGGGAAAAAGGTGATATTGGGAAAGGGGGGAAGAGTAAAAAAATATCAGTCAAAGGCTGGACCTCCGGGAAAAAACCTAACTTGCAATGCACACATAAACCCGTTACATTTAATCACGACAACTCGCACAGAGGGGGCGGGTGGAGTTGTAGCCCTGGAAGGCCCCGAGGGGAAAAACAAGCGGTGGAGAAGGCATGGGGTGGGGGAGGGGAGGTGTGTGCATGTGTGCCCAATTGTCTTGGGTGTAATGTTTTTGCAGACTGAGGCCGCTCTGAAAAAGTTCGACTTCAGGTGTCGTTGAGAAGGGAGGGAGGTCAAAAGCGTCCATCATTGAGGTGTCCTCGGGGGTGTTTTTCAGAACAGCCTGGTCCTCAAGGCCATTCGAGGGAGTCAAATCGTAAATTAGGATGTTTGTTTTTTGCGAACAGACAAAACAATGGCTTGTCTGTTCTTAATCCATGTCGGCTCTCTCAAATTCATTTCAATCTTCCTTTTCAGCAAACTTCTCCGTGATGTGATCCATCTTGCGCGGACTGGCACCTCATTATATCTCGGACCTCATCCAAATTTAAACTCCTGCATGCGCTCTGAGGACCGAGAGTCGGCTCTAGCTCGTGGTGCCCAAGACCAGACTTAAAACCAGAGGAGACAGGGGCCTTCTCTGTGGTCGGCCCTAAGCTCTGGAGCACTCTGCCCCACCATGTTAGAACTGCTCCCACTGTGGAGTTTTTTCATAGTTTGGCCGGGGGTGTGACATATACTCCAGAGCGACTTATGGGTGAAATTAATAACACATTACCGTAAAATTATTCATCTCATTCGCGGAAGAGACGAAGAAAATGTCAGTAATCGTCACACACGTCAACCAATAAGAATTCGGCGGGGGAGGGTCATGGCAGGAGTGCATTGTGGGTCATGGGATGCTAACTGCTATATGCTACTGCCGTAGCTATTAAAATGGATTATTTCATCATTGGCGGCAACTTATAAAAACTGAGAAGGGCTGAACAAAAATGGCAGCGAAAAGAAAATCATGTACTGCAGATTACAAGCTGGATGTAGTGAAATATGCAGCAGAAAAGGAAAAGAGGAAGCGGCGCATACCTTTGGAGTTGGCAGAGTTGTTTAGAAGCGACATCGAGGAAGAAAATGTCATGGAATTTATGGATTATGAGTGACAGATAGTTTGGTAAAGGTATAGCATGTTCTATATGTTATAGTTATTTGAATGACTCTTACCATAATATGTTAGGTTAACATAGCAGTTGGTTATTTATGCCTCATATAACCTACACTTATTCAGCCTGTTGTTCACTATTATTCATTTATTTTAAATTGCCTTTCAAATGTCTATTCTTGGTGTTGGATTTTATCAAATAAATTTCCCCGCAAAATGCGACTTATACTCCAGTGCGACGTATTTATGTTTTTTTCCTTCTTTATTATGCATTTTTAATACTCCGGAGTGATTTATAATCCGAAAAATACTGTATATGTGTAAATTAATGAACACTGATATTCAAGTATTATATATATATATATATATATGTATAATACTTCAATCTCTGTGAATTCTAGCTATAAATAAACTCCTCTCCCCTTAACCCTGCCCCCGGCACGCTCTGCCCACCCCAACCCCGCCCACCTCAAATACCCCCCACCCATAATCTCCCAAATTCGGAGGTCTCAAGGTTGGCAAGTATGTCATATTGAGCATGAAATAAATACTCAAAGTTATGTACAACACGTGTTCAAGCTATGTTTTTATTGTTTTTCATTTTTTGGGAAATATTGAGTGATCATTTTGGCGTAATCTTTTTGAATCATCCTTTATATTCCCTTTTTTGTTAATACACACATAAAAACCGGCCCTGGGCACATTTTTATTCCTATATTAAAATTGGTTCCTACATTGTCTGTAAGCAATAACTAAGATAAGCAAACAAAGCAATTTACGGTAGCACAAATGTCACCTGTTGGCCTCAACACCCTTGTGGAACACACATTTATGTAAGTCTTACACAACTTGTCACTTGACTCTTGCTGAGCTGCTGCAGGTGGCAACACAACAATGGAAGCATGTAGGAGGCTGTGTGCTTGGCAGAGACGGTAGGAGACACTTACTTCGCCTGGAACGCGTTGTTGGTGCCCCGGTGGTCCAAGTCGTGACACACGCAGCCCACTATGAGAGCTAACATCTCTACTTCTGTCAGAGTCTCCTGAAAACCGGCCGTCTGATTGGAAAATAAGAAAGCAAACACGCACAGTCAGCGTTTGTTACTACCTTAAGCTCAGGCATTGTTCAAAAATGGAAAGCGCTCCATCGGCAGCACCTTTCTGAAGAATAAACATGAGAATGGAACACACTCAGATGTTTACATGACTTAGAGCAGGGGTCGGCAAATGTTGGAAGAGCCAAGTTGGACCAAAAATACAAAAACAAATTTGTCTGGAGCTGCAAAAAATTAAAAGCCATATTACATACAGGTAGTGTGTCATGAGAGAACACAGATAGTGTGTTCACGAGTGGGGGAAGAGTGGATGGTGAGATCGACAGGCGCATCGGTGCGGCGTCTTCAGTAATGCGGACGTTGTATCGATCCGTTGTGGTGAAGAAGGAGCTGAGCCGGAAGGCAAAGCTCTCAATTTACCGGTCGATCTACGTTCCCATCCTCACCTATGGTCATGAGCTTTGGGTTATGACCGAAAGGACAAGATCACGGGTACAAGCGGCCCAAATGAGTTTCCAGGTCTCTCCCTTAGAGATAGGGTGAGAAGCTCTGCCATCCGGGAGGAACTCAAAGTAAAGCCGCTGCTCCTCCACATGGAGAGGAGCCAGATGAGGTGGTTTGGGCATCTGGTCAGGATGCCACCCGAACGCCTCCCTAGGGAGGTGTTTAGGGCACGTCCAGCTGGTAGGAGGCCACGGGGAAGACCCAGGACACGTTGGGAAGACTATGTCTCCCGGCTGGCCTGGGAATGCCTCGGGATCCCCCGGGAAGAGCTAGACGAAGTGGCTGGGGAGAAGGAAGTCTGGGCTTCCCTGCTTAGGCTGCTGCCTCCGCGACCCAACCTCGGATAAGCGGATGATGATGAATGGATGGATGGATGGAGATATAAATCGAATTATAAGGACTTAAAGGAAACTAAATGAGCTCAAATCTAGCTACAAATGAGGCATAATGATGCAATATGTACATATAGCTCGCCTAAATAGCATGTTAGCATCGATTAGCTTGCAGTCATGCAGTGACCAAATATGTCTGATTAGCACTCCACACAAGTCAATAACATCAACAAAACTCACCTTTGTACATTCACGCACAACGTTAAAAGTTTGGTGGACAAATTTAAGACGTAAAAAGAGGTGGCATAAAACACGTCTTAGAAAGTCGGAGAAAGTTATACATGTAAGCAAACTAGGGTGAGTTCAAGGACCGCCAAAATTAGTAGGACAAAACGGCGCTCAGCAAAAACTTGAATCATAAAGCATGTTTAATATAAACAGTGTGCTTTATAACAATTAAGGAGGTTTGTGTCATGTTTGTCCTCCAACATAAACCATATTAAAACAAAACATATGTTTTTTCCCCCCTCATTTGTTTCCATTTTTAAAATATTTTTGAAAAAGCTCTAGAGAGCCACTAGGGCAGCGCTAAAGAGCCGCGGGTTGCCAACCCCGTCCTACAGAAACCTTTTTAAAACACAAATATATTTTTTCCCATCCATCCATCCATCCATTTTCTACCGCTTATTCCCTTTTGGGGTCGCGGGGGGCGCTGGCGCCTATCTCAGCTACAATCGGGCGGAAGGCGGGGTACACCCTGGACAAGTCGCCAGCTCATCGCAGGGCCAACACAGATAGACAGACAACATTCACACTCACATATTTTTTCCCATTCTTTTTTTATTTCCATATATTTTTGAAAAAGCTCCTGGGGGCCACTAGGGCGGTGTTAAAGAGCCGCAGGTTGCAGACCCCTGCTATATACAAACAATTATTATTGATATCCCACATTTACTTTGTAATTAAGAACAATCATAATTTTAACTGCTGTTTTGATTCAGGAGTGATATATTTTTCCTGTGGGAGTAAAGAAAAATTATATTTTTATTCGACCAATTTCACCTATGGTCAGCAATCACAAGGTACTGTCCAGCCACACTAATCACTTTTATTCCAACAATGATTTGAAGAATGATAAATACTGAGATAAAGTAAGTACACTGAGGCCATTTCTCCTCATTTCCTCCCCGTAGTCATGTCTAACTACATGACATTTCCCACATTTACACTAACAATAAAACTCACACCAATAAGTCAGCATTTCAAATCATATTTCTATTGAATCAGTGACAAATTACGTACATATACTGTACTGATTTCACAGCTGGGTTATGAAATCCAGTACATAACATATTCATGGACTATTACTATTTATGAATCAAATGACCAGCTGAGTTCCAACGATGATCGATGCTGAAATAAATACATTTTCTTCCATTAACATCCAACACTAAAAATTCTCCTCCTGTTCTCATGATGATTGAGTCTCATTTTGTACAAAATTAAATGCGCTGGTGAAATAACATTATTATAAAGGCAGATTTAATCAAATTAAGACAGACTACCTACACCCCTAGTGCAAAAAAGCAAAATGGTGCATTCCATGTGTGGAAGTGTCACAGAAAGTTATGCATGAACATCTTATAGCACAAAGCTGTGGTGTGTTCAAAGACCACCGAATAAACTGCGAAATCTTAAATCTTGATGAAAAAAATATTCTAGATAAAACAATGACATAGACATGTAAAAATTGTGGGCTTCCTGATCACGGAGTGAGCCATCTACTCAGAGCATAAACACTTGATGCGGGTTAATTCACTTCTTTATTGGCATTATTGGCTTTATTTTAACAAAAAATCTGGAGGTACATTGAACATACCGTATTTCCTTGAAATGCCGCTGGGTTTATAGTATGCACCTGCCTAGAATTACTGCCGGGTCAAACTCGTTTTGCAAAATATATTTTTATTAGCGAATGTTTAGAATTTCCGCCGGGTCAAACTTGTCACGTCACGAGTGACAATTAACCTGTCATCATTTTCAAAATGGAGGAGGCTGATTTCAATCATTTGAAATCGCATAAAGGGAAGAAGATTTAAAACTATTCAGTAGGATTTAAGGTCCAAGCTATTGAATATGCTAAAAAGAACAGTAAGCAGCGATGTTTTATTAATATACCGTAGCTGCGTGTGTCAAATATATGTCATCAAATGACTCCCGCCTCCTGGTGGTAGAGGGCGCTAGTGATCCTTCTTGCGACTACTCGGCTGCAGAAGAAGTGACAACAAGCAGCAAGAGTGAGCAGCGATCCTTTATTTTTTCCTCTCGCTTGCACTTTTAACATGGAGGATTACATATGTAAAATAAAACAGTTTTCAAACTGGACTTTCAATCGAAGCAGGAGGTAAAAAAGGAAGATCTCCATCGAGACAGAGAGACTTTTAAAACTGAAGAAAGATAAGGAAGACTTCTATAAACAAAATATCGATGCTTTTGATCAGAAGGAGCTGCACATGGACTTCATTTATAAGTAAAAGTAAGACCATAATAACATTTTTTTAATTAAATGCGCTTTTCATGATGGTATCCTTACATCACACTCAAATTTATAAGCGCAGGCCTAAATTTACCGCATGCCTTTGGTAAATGCCAGAGTGAGAAGAGGTTTTAAATTAATTAACTACACGGCGGCAATTTAAGGAAATACGGTATTTTTCTTATTGCAAGTTTGTCCTTAAATAAAATAGTGAACATACAAGACAACTTGTCTTTTATTAGTAAAGTAAACTAACAAAGGCTCCTAATTAGTCTGCTGATGTATGAAGTAACATATTGTGTCATTTATACACCTATTATGTTGTCAACATTATTAAGGACAACTGGTAGAAAATGAATTATTAATCTACTTGACCATTTACTGTTAATATATGCTTCTATCTACACTTCTGCTAAAATGTAATAATCACTTATTCTTCTGTTCGATACTTTACATCAGTTTTGGATGATACCACAAATTTAGGTACCGTGTAGTTACAGATCATACAAGGGTCATATTTAAAGTCCTCATGTGTCCAGGGACGTATTTTCTCAGTTTATAAACGTTCAAAAAAATTTGAAAAAATAGTTTGTGATGCTAAAAAAATATAATACTAGATACACTCTGTACTTGGTATCATTACAGTGGATGTTAGGTGTAGATCCACCCATGGCGTTTGTTTACATTGTGATGCCGGTTAGCTACGGTGCAAAGTGCAGCATGTTTAGCTATTCCTTGTCCTGCAGTGATAATGCTACTTGTAAGAAATGTACTTTATTTATCCCAATGGAGGCGAGGATTAGTGATTTAGAAACACCTAAAACACTGCAGACTGCGGCTGGACGTTAGCTGCAAGCTAGCTAGCCATGTCTTAATGCACCTCAGTGTTATAACTTCACCTTTATCTTTAGAATGCTTCCATTCTCCCTTTTCTGTCCACACACTGTGTCTGCTTGTAAGTACTCAGTGATTGTTCGCTGCCGAGGATGCTCCTCTGACCACAAAACCGGCAATGTCATGACGTGACGACGATGCGCCGCCATGTTCGTTTAAAAAAAGGAGGTACTTTTTAGAGACGGTATAGTACGGAATATGATTCATTAGCATCGAGGTACTATACTAATAGTGGTATACCGTACAAGCCTATCTGGGTGCCAAAAGTAATACAGTAAACCCTCAGGTTTTGCTGTTTGAGTCTCTGGGACCCGTTTTCATTTTTTAATAAGATAAAAATGATACAATTAATTAATTTTTCAAACAGAGACTAACTTATTTTGGCTCATTTTCTGTGAAGAACATATATCAAAATACATATTTAATGACCACACACCATACACCCCCCTACACATTTCTATTACTATAAGATGTCTTGGTCCACTGGATAGAAGTGTGGAAATTGATGTTCTGTGTAACACGCACGCACGCGCACACACACACACACACACACACACACACACACACACACACACACACACACACACACACACACACACACACACACACACACACACACGAGGAGGGCAGAGTGTAGGTACACAGAACATCAGAGGGTCAAATGTGCGAGAAAATGAGAGCAGACAGTGTTGACAAACAATGTTGCAACCTTGCATGGGAACTGCAGGTGCAAAAACACAAAAGAAGAATCCCTGTGGGATGCAGAAACTGGCAGAGAAATTTTCCGTGCAACGGTCATATTGTTGTTACTCAGCCAGCGTTTGTGGGTCTGATGGACCCCTTTGCATTTTGTGGCTTTTAATGCCTCAATTTTTTTGAGCCAATCTTGACATCTACAAAAGATTAGTCACATGTAATGTTTTCAATGTAGGTGTAAAAATAATGTATCTATATATTTCTTTTGTATTTTATGTCATTCTCTTGTTTTGTTGGCATGGCTCAAAATAAACCATTCATTCATTAATTCATTCAATTTCCCAACTCATATGAAACGGGGTTTGTACATTAAACAATAAAACATGCCTCTGCACATGAAATAACACTCAGATAGTCATCTTTATGAGCCGCAAACTTTGAAGTGCGACGTGGCGAGGGGTAGAATACTCGCTAGGCTGCAGTCAGCCCTATAGCCCTTAGAGTGTTACATGGGTAATATTAAAGACACTATTATGTTAGATCCACTATGGACTGGACTCTCCCTATTACGTTAGATCCACTATGGACTGGACTCTTACACTATTATGTTAGATCCACTATGGACTGGACTCTCCCTATTACGTTAGATCCACTATGGACTGGACTCTCCCTATTACGTTAGATCCACTATGGACTAGACTTTCACAATATTATGTTAGATCCACTCGTCGTCCATTGCATCCGGTCTGCCCCGTCTCCGCTCGGGATGGTCTTCTGCTGGCCCCACTATGGACTGGACTCTCACTATTATGTTAGATCCACTATGGACTGGACTCTCACACTATTATGTTAGATCCACTATGGACTGGACTCTCACACTATTATGTTAGATCCACTATGGACTGGACTCTCACTATTATGTTGGATCCACTATGGACTGGACTCTCACACTATTATGTTAGATCCACTATGGACTGGACTCTCACACTATTATGTTAGATCCACTATGGACTGGACTCTCACACTATTATGTTAGATCCACTATGGACTGGACTCTCACAGTATTATGTTAGATCCACTATGGACTGGACTCTCACACTATTATGTTAGATCCACTATGGACTGGACTCTCACACTATTATGTTAGATCCACTATGGACTGGACTCTCACTATTATGTTAGATCCACTATGGACCGGACTCTCACACTATTATGTTAGATCCACTATGGACTGGACTCTCCCTATTACGTTGATCCACTATGGACTATCCATCCATCCATCCATCCATCATCTTCCGCTTATCCGAGGTCGGGTCGCGGGGGCAGCAGCCTAAGCAGGGAAGCCCAGACTTCCCTATCTCCAGCCACTTCGTCTAGCTCTTCCCGGGGGATTCCGAGGCGTTCCCAGGCCAGCCGGGAGACATAGTCTTCCCAACGTGTCCTGGGTCTTCCCCGTGGCCTCCTACCAGCTGGACGTGCCCTAAACACATCCCTAGGGAGGCGTTCGGGTGGCATCCTGACCAGATGCCCGAACCACCTCATCTGGCTCCTCTCGATGTGGAGGAGCAGCGGCTTTACGTTGAGCTCAACCCGGATGGCAGAGCTTCTCACCCTATCTCTAAGGGAGAGCCCCGCCACCCGGCGGAGGAAACTCATTTCGGCCGCTTGTACCCGTGATCTTATCCTTTCGGTCATGACGCAAAGCTCATGACCATAGGTGAGGATGGGAACGTAGATCGACCGGTAAATTGAGAGCTTTGCCTTCCGGCTCAGCTCCTTCTTCACCACAACGGATCGATACAACGTCCGCATTACTGAAGACGCCGCACCGATCCGCCTGTCGATCTCACCATCCACTCTTCCCTCACTCGTGAACAAGACTCCTAGGTACTTGAACTCCTCCACTTGGGGCAGGGTCTCCTCCCCAACCCGGAGATGGCACTCCACCCTTTTCCGGGCGAGAACCATGGACTCGGACTTGGAGGTGCTGATTCTCATTCCGGTCGCTTCACACTCGGCTGCGAACCGATCCAGTGAGAGCTGAAGATCCCGGCCAGATGAAGCCATCAGGACTACATCATCTGCAAAAAGCAGAGACCTAATCCCGTGGCCACCAAACCGGAACCCCTCAACGCCTTGACTGCGCCTAGATATTCTGTCCATAAAAGTTATGAACAGAATCGGTGACAAAGGGCAGCCTTGGCGGAGTCCAACCTTCACTGGAAACGTGTCCGACTTACTGCCAGCAATGCGGACCAAGCTCTGACACTGATCATACAGGGAGTGGACCGCCACAATCAGACAGTCCGATACCCCATACTCTCTGAGCACTCCCCACAGGACTTCCCGAGGGACACGGTCCAATGCGTTCTCCAAGTCCACAAAGCACATGTAGACTGGTTGGGCAAACTCCCATGCACCCTCAAGAACCCTGCCGAGAGTATAGAGCTGGTCCACAGTTCCACGACCAGGACGAAAACCACACTGTTCCTCCTGAATCCGAGGTTCGACTATCCGGCGAAGCCTCCTCTCCAGTACACCTGAATAAACCTTACCGGGAAGGCTGAGGAGTGTGATCCACGATAGTTGGAACACACCCTCCGGTCCCCCTTCTTAAAGAGAGGGACCACCACCCCGGTCTGCCAATCCAGAGGTACCGCCCCCGATGTCCACGCGATGCTGCAGAGTCTTGTCAACCAAGACAGCCCCACAGCATCCAGAGCCTTAAGGAACTCCGGGCGGATCTCATCCACCCCCGGGGCCTTGCCGCCGAGGAGCTTTTTAACTACCTCAGCGACCTCAGCCCCAGAAATAGGAGAGTCCACTACAGATTCCCCAGGCACCGCTTCCTCAAAGAAAGACGTGTTGGTGGGATTGAGGAGGTCTTCGAAGTATTCCCTCCACCGATCCACAACATCCGCAGTCGAAGTCAGCAGAACACCATCCGCACCATACACGGTGTTGATAGTGCACTGCTTCCCCTTCCTGAGGCGCCGTATGGTTCCCTACCCTATAATTTAGATATGTAAACACAATCTATTTTAGATTTGCAAGCCATTTAAAAATATGGTTTCACTAAATCCATGCAATATTTTAGTGCATGTCCATGTGCTAAAAGGGTGTGTATGGAGGATAAAGGAATGGGGTTAGAAGTTCCCTGTGAGAAAGCGAATGTACGGGGCTCAAAATATGGTGCTATGCCCGTTATATTAGTGCTATTTATACCCATGATTTTCAGGTCCTTATAATGTTATTTCAAACCCATGATTTTCAGGTCCTCATGCCACCATGCAAGTACATTCCTGTAATCAACATTGGCAACAGTGTGTGCTTACCGTGAGCATGGCAAACATACACTGGCACACGTTAAAGGCGTGTCTCCAGTTGTGGTACAGAACCATCCGGTAGTTTTTCCTGACAGTCAACAGCCATCTGCACAGCGTCTGGAGGGCGGCGCAGAGTAAAGGATCGGATGAGCATAAGTGGAGACTTTAGTGTTGTGAACATTTTTAAAGCAAATATCATACAAAACCCAAAACTGATGAAGTTGGCCTGTGGTGTAATTCGTAAATAAAAACAGAATACAATGATTTGCAAATCCTTTTCAACTTATATTCAATTAAATAGACTGCAAAGACAAGATGATTAATGTTTGATTTGAGAATCTTATTTTGTTGTTGCAAATAATCATTAACTTAGAATTTAATAGCAGTAACATAATGCAAAAAAGTTGGCAAAGGGGCATTCTTACCACTGTGTTACATGGCCTTTCCTTTTAACAACACTCAGTAAACCTTTGGGTACTGAGGAGACACATATTTGAAGGTTTTTTGGGTGGAATTCTTTCCCATTCTTGCTTGATGTACAGCTTAAATTGTTCAATAGTCCGGGGGTCCGTTGTGGTATTTTACTCTTCATGTTGCGCCACACATTTTTAACAGGAGACAGGTCTGGACTACAGGCAGGCTAGTCTAGTACCCGCACACTTCTACTATGAAGCCACGCTGTTGTAACACGTGGCTTGGCATTGTCTTGTTGAAATAAGCAGGGGCGTCCATAACACCATTGCTTGGATGGCAACATATGTTGTTCCAAAACCTGTATGTACCTTTCACAGATGTGTAAGTTACCCATGCCTTGGGCACTAATGCACCCCCATTCCATCACAGATGCTGGCTTTTCAACTTTGCGCCTATAACAGTCCAGATGGTTATTTTCCTCTCTGTTCCGGAGAACACGACGGCCAAAGTTTCCAAAATCAATTGGAAATGTGGACTCGTCAGACCACAGAACACTTTTACACTTTGTATCTGTCCATCTTAGATGAGCTTAGGCCCAGCGAAGCCGGCGGTATTTCTGGGTGTTGTTGATAAAGGGCTTTCGCTTTGCATAGTAGAGTTTTAACTTGCACTTACAGATGTAGCGACAAACTGTAGTTACTGACTGTGGTTTTATGAAGTGCTCCGGAGCGCATGTGGTGATATCCTTCACACAACGATGTCGTTTTTCCATGCAAGGTCACGGGCATTCAACATTAGGTGCAGTGATTTTTCCAGATTGTCTGACCCTTTCGATGATATTACAGACGTTAGATGGTGAAATCCCTAAATTCCTTGCAATAGCTCATCGAGAAATGTGGTTCTTAAACTGTTCGACAATTTGCGCACGCATTTGTTCACAAAGTGGTGCACCTGGCCCCATCTTTGTTTGCGAATGACTGATCATTTCATGGAAACTGCTTCTATACCCAATCATGACACCCACCTGTTCCCAATTAGCTTGTTCAACTGTGGGATGTTCCAAATAAGTGTTTGATGAGCGTTCCTCAACTTCCTCTGTGTTTTTTTGCCACTTGTGCCAGCTTATTTGAAACATGTTGCAGGCATCAAATTCCAAATGAGCCAATATTTGCAAAAAAATAAAGTTTTCCAGTTCAAACGTTAAGTATCTTGTCTTTGCAGACTATTCATTTGTAGGGGATTTGGAAATCATTGTATTCAGTTTTTATTTAAGATTTACACAACGTGCCAACTTCACTGCTTTTGGGGTTTGTAATGAAGAGAGTCCTCACCTCATAGTCAATCTTAAATTTGGGGACCATTCCCAGCTCCATAAACATCCTCAGAGCCGCGGTTATCATGGCGTCAACATCCAGGGAGAAATCATCAAAGGAGAGCATGTCAATACCCAGCTCGCACACCAGGGGGATGTTGGCGGCCTGCAGACAGGAAGGAACACCAGGAGGGAAAGAGGAAATGTGTTGAGAATGAATTTAGGAAAATGGCGAGGTCAGGGGAAGGAGACTCGGAGAGGGCTCAATTTAATGAGGGCGTTTGAAAAACAAGATTTTACTGTTTAATTTCACGGCTGATTGGAAGAAAAATGTGGCCTCATTAGTCAAGCAAAAACATTTCACATACATGATCCATATTAAGTAGAGCCATTGTGAATTGTTGTCTAATGAGCACAATAGGCTGTCCTAGCTCTGTTGACTATTTAGATCAGGGGTCCCCAAACTCATTCCAGTGTTGCCATTTAGTGGTCAATTGTACAGAATATGTACTGTACTGTGCAATCTACCAATAAAAGTCTCAATATATCAATGAAAAAAACCCTTTGAAATAATCAATCAATCAATTAATCAATGTTTACTTATATAGCCCTAAATCACTAGTGTCTCAAAGGGCTGCACAAACCACTACGACATCCTCGGTAGGCCCACATAAGGGCAAGGAAAACTCACACCCAGTGGGACGTCGGTGACAATGATGACTATGAGAACCTTGGAGAGGAGGAAAGCAATGGATGTCGAGCGGGTCTAACATGATACTGTGAAAGTTCGATCCATAATGGAACCAACACAGTCGCGAGAGTCCAGTTCAAAGCGGATCCAACACAGCAGCGAAAGTCCCGTTCACAGCGGAGCCGGCAGGAAACCATCCCAAGCGGAGGCAGATCAGCAGCGCAGAGATGTCCCCAGCCGATACACAGGCAAGGAGTACATGGCTACCGGATCGGACCGGACCCCCTCCACAAGGGAGAGTGGGACATAGGAGAAAAAGAAAAGAAACGGCAGATCAACTGGTCTAAAAAGGGAGTCTATTTAAAGGCTAGAGTAGAAAAAGAAAAGAAACGGCAGATCAACTGGTCTAAAAAGGGGGTCTATTTAAAGGCTAGAGTATACAAATGAGTTTTAAGATGAGACTTAAATGCTTCTACTGAGGTAGCATCTCGAACTGTTACCGGGAGGGCATTCCAGAGTACTGGAGCCCGAATAGAAAACGCTCTATAGCCCGCAGACTTTTTTTGGGCTTTGGGAATCACTAATAAGCCGGAGTCCTTTGAACGCAGATTTCTTGCCAGGACATATGGTACAATACAATCGGCAAGATAGGATGGAGCTAGACCGTGTAGTATTTTATACGTAAGTAGTAAAACCTTAAAGTCACATCTTAAGTGCACAGGAAGCCAGTGCAGGTGAGCCAGTATAGGTATATATGTATGTATATATGTATATAAAGGTATATATAGTATAGGTATATATGTATGTATATATGTATATAAAGGTATATACAGTATAGGTATATATGTATGTATATATGTATATAAAGGTATATACAGTATAGGTATATATGTAAGTATATATGTATATAAAGGTATATACAGTATAGGTATATACGTATGTATATATGTATATAAATGTATATATGTATATAAAGGTATATACAGTATAGGTATATATGTATGTATATATGTATATAAAGGTATATACAGTACAGGCGTAATGTGATCAAACTTTCTTGTTCTTGTCAAAAGTCTAGCAGCCGCATTTTGTACCAACTGTAATCTTTTAATGCTAGACATGGGGAGACCCCAAAATAATACGTTACAGTAATCGAGACGAGACGTAACAAACGCATGGATAATGATCTCAGCGTCTTTAGTGGAGAGAATGGAGCAAATTTTAGCGATATTACGGAGATAAAAGAAGGCCGTTTTAGTAACGCTTTTAATGTGTGCCTCAAAGGAGAGAGTTGGGTCGAAGATAATACCCAGATTCTTTACCGTGTCGCCTTGTTTAATTGTTTGGTTGTCAAATGTTAGAGTTGTATTATTAAATAGAGGTCGGTGTCTAGCAGGACCGATAATCAGCATTTCCGTTTTTTTGGCGTTGAGTTGCAAAAAGTTAGTGGACATCCATTGTTTAATTTCATTAAGACACGCCTCCAGCTGACTACAATCCGGCGTGTTGGTCAGCTTTAGGGGCATGTAGAGTTGGGTGTCATCAGCATAACAGTGAAAGCTAACACCGTATTTGCGTATGATGTCACCTAGCGGCAGCATGTGGATGGGCAGCGCACGTAAATAATGCATGTAAATAAACTAATCTAATCTAATTTTTGTTATGACTGAGGTACAAAGAAGTGAAGTGGAGCGGCTGACTGGGTGGTGCAGGGACAACAAACTGGTCCTTAACACCACCAAGACGACGGAGCTGATCATGGAATTCCGGAAGAAAAAAAACAATAAACATCCAACCACTGTACATCAATGGGGACTATGTGCAAAGGGTCTTTAACTCCAGGTTCCTGGGGATCCAGATCGAGACCTGTTGTGGAGTGCGAACACCTCAGTGACCATCAAAAAGGCACAGCAGAGACATTACTCTCTGAGACTCCTCAAAAAGAACCACCTGTCACAAAAACTGTTTGTGTCCTTCTATCGCTGCTCGATAGATACTGCCAGCTGCATGACGGCATACCATACTCTCTGCCCTCCCTAGATGAACTGTACAGTGCCAGGTGCCTCAAAAAGGCCCAAAACATCATACGGGACCCATCTCACCCCGGACATAAACGTTTAGAACTTATGCCCTCAGGCAGGAGATACAGGACAATAAAATGCCGGACAAACAGATTTAGGAACACTAAATCTGTTGTGTCGCTGAACACAAGACAAGAATGACTGTGCATGTGAGCTTGGTATATTTATGTATTTTTATCTATTTATCTCGTCAGATCACAGAACACTTTTCCACTTTGCATCAGTCCATCTTAGATGATCTCGGGCCCAGAGAAGCCGGGGGCCTTTCTGGATGTTGTTGATAAATGTCTTTCACTTTGCATAGTAGGCCTTTAAACTTGCACTTACAGATGTAGCGACCAACTGTATTTAGTGACAGTGGCTTTCTGAAGTGTTCCTGAGCCCATGTGGTGATATCCTTTAGAGATTGATGTCGGTTTTTGATACAGTGCCGTCTGAGGGATGGAAGGTCACGGTCATTCAATGTTGGTTTCCGGCCATGCCGCTTACGTGGAGTGATTTCTCCAGATTCTCTGAACCTTTTGATGATATTATGGACTGTAGATGTTGAAATCCTTAAATTTCTTGCAATTGTACTTTAATAAAATGTTGTTCTTAAACTGTTTGACTATTTGCTCACGCAGTTGTGGACAAAGGGGTGTACCTCGCCCCATCCTTTCTTGTGAAAGACTGAGCATTTTTTGGGAAGCTGTTTTTATAGCCAATCATGGCACCCACCTGTTCCCAATTAGCCTGCACACCTGTGGGATGTTCCAAATAAGTGTTTGATGAGCATTCCTTAACTTTATCAGTATTTATTGCCACCTTTCCCAACTTCTTTGTCAGGTGTTGCTGGCATCAAATTTTAAAGTTAATGATTATTTGCAAAAAAAAAATGTTTATGAGTTTGAGCATCAAATATGTTGTCTTTGTAGCATATTCAACTGAATATGGCTTGAAAAGGATTTGCAAATCATTGTATTCTGTTTATATTTACATCTAACACAATTTCCCAACTCATATGGAAACGGGGTTTGTATTCTATTCAAATGAGGCTGGTAAAATTCCCTCAGCAATGCTCGCCATTCAGGTGTGTCGCCCACGACCTCTGTCCTAATTCGCAGCCTGCGGTTCTAGCAAATGGCAGCCAGGTTTGTTTACCGACACCACTGGCACTTGCAGTCAAGCGCACTTAATAAGGATCCATATGTAGAGCAGTTATGAAAGAAGGACGCGGGGTGTGGGGGGTTTTATGCAGAGCACAGCGCTGAAGGGATCACACAGTCACAGCATGAAAAAGCAAGGTTCCTATTCTGCCGTAATGGTCACAGGGGAAATGTCTTCGCTTGGAAAGGTGGGAAAATGTATGTCGTTTATAAAATGTCTTTTCAGTTTGAATTATTATTATTATTATTTTTTTTTTTTTTACAAAGAATGCAGTGAGAGCTCGGTTCCATCGATGTCTGTTTTTGGAGTCAAACAACATTTTTGAGAAAATGTTCAATATTCTATGTTGGGAATCTATAATTGTATGCTAAGACTGAAAGTAGGAAATAAAAGTCTGCTTTTTAACAAAGTTAATGAGAGATTGTCATCTAATGGTAATTTAACACTTTTAAAAGGGTACAAACAATTTTGGGGTACAAACAATGATTATGTTTGTATACAAATTATTGTATACAAACAATGATTTGCCCTGAAACACCAGTTTCAGGGCAAATCACTCTACGGATTGATTGATTGATTGATACTTTTATTAGTAGATTGCACAGTACAGTACATATTCCGTACAACTGACCACTAAATGGTAACACCCCAATAAGTTTTTCAACTTGTTTAAGTCGGGGTCCACGTTAATCAATTCATGGCAAACAGAGACAGTCCTCGCAAAAATGACTAATGATCTATTGCGATGGATTCTGATGCGTCATCTATGTTGCTGCTTCTCCATCTTAGCGCTGCTTTCGATACCGTCGATCATAATATTTTATTAGAGCGTATCAAAACACGAATTGGTATGTCCGACTTAGCCCTGTCTTGGTTTAACTCTTATCTTACTGATAGGATGCAGTGTGTCTCCCATAACAATGTGACCTCGGACTATGTTAAGGTAACGTGTGGAGTTCCCCAGGGTTCGGTCCTTGGCCCTGCACTCTTCAGCATCTACATGCTGCCGCTAGGTGACATCATACGCAAATACGGTGTTAGCTTTCACTGTTATGCTGATGACACCCAACTCTACATGCCCCTAAAGCTGACCAACACGCCGGATTGTAGTCAGCTGGAGGCGTGTCTTCATGAAATTAAACAATGGATGTCCGCTAACTTTTTGCAACTCAACGCCAAAAAAACGGAAATGCTGATTATCGGTCCTGCTAGACACCGACCTCTATTTAATAATACAACTTTAACATTTGACAACCAAACAATTAAACAAGGCGGCTCGGTAAAGAATCTGGGTATTATCTTCGACCCAACTCTCTCCTTTGAGGCACACATTAAAAGCGTTACTAAAACGGCCTTCTTTCATCTCCGTAATATCGCTAAAATTTGCTCCATTTTGTCTACTAGCGACGCTGAGATCATTATCCATGCGTTTGTTACGTCTCGCCTCGATTACTGTAATGTAATATTTTGGGGTCTCCCCATGTCTAGCATTAAAAGATTACAGTTGGTACAAAATGCGTGTGCTAGACTTTGGACAAGAATAAGAAAGTTTGATCATATTACACCTATACTGTATATACCTTTATATACATATTATATATATATATATATATATATATACATATACCTATACTGGCTCACTTGAACTGGCTTCTTGGTTTAAGGACTTTAAGGTTTTACTACTTACGTATAAAATACTACACGGTCTAGCTCCATCCTATCTTGCCGATTGTATTGTACCATATGTCCCGGCAAGAAATCTTCGTTCAAAGGACTCTGGCTTCTTAGTGATACCCAAAGCCCAAAAAAAGTCTGCGTGCTATAGAGCGTTTTCCGTTCGGGCTCCAGTACTCTGGAATGCCCTCCCGGTAACAGTTTGAGATGCTACCTCAGTAGAAGCATTTAAGTCTCACCTTAAAACTCATTTGTATACTCTAGCCTTTAAATAAACCTCCTTTTTAGACCAGTTGATCTGCCCCTTCTTTTCTTTTTCTCCTCCGTCCCCCCCTCCCTTGTGGAGGGGGTCCGGTCCGATGGCCATGGATGAAGTACTGGTTGTTCAGAGTCGGGACCCAGGATGGACCGCTCGCCTGTGTATCGGTTGGGGACATCTCTACGCTGCTGATCCGCCTCCGCTTGGGATGGTTTCCTGTTTGCTCCACTGTGGACGGGACTCTCGCTGCTGTGTTGGATCCGCTTTGGACTGTACTCTCGCGGCTGTGTTGGATCCACTATGGATTGAACTTTCACAGTATCATGTTAGACTCGCTCAACATCCATTGCTTTCGGTCCCCTAGAGGGGGGTTGCCCACATATGTGGTCCTCTCCAAGGTTTCTCATAGTCATCATTGTCACCGACGTCCCACTGGGTGTGAGTTATCCTTGCCCTTATGTGGGCCTACCGAGGATGTCGTGGTGGTTTGTGCAGCCCTTTGAGACACTAGTGATTTAGGGCTATATAAATAATCATTGATTGATTGATTGATTGATAATGAATCTACATTATGTTAATTAAAAAGTCCCCTTCATTGTTAAACATGTACAAGCGCTGTATACTAGTACCATGGAATCGCAGTTTTCATATACCACCACTTTTCATCAGATTTGTTTTTTTTTACAAAAAAATCAGCTAAAAGTTTGCTCCGGTTTGTGAATTATAGTGAAGTGAATTATATTTATATAGCGCTTTTTCTCTAGTGACTCAAAGCGCTTTACATAATGAAACCCAATAACTAATTTTTACATTTAAACCAGTGTGGGTGGCACTGGGAGCAGGTGGGTAAAGTGTCTTGCCCAAGGACACAACAGCAGTGACTAATATGGCGGAAGCAGGGATCGAACCTGCAACCCTCAAGTTGCTGGCACGGCTGCTCTACCAACCCAGCTTTATACAATCTTGGTAATTGTGCGGCTAAACGGTCACACAACAAACTAGATGCAGTATTGCAGTATTGGGGCGGCATAGCTCGGTTGGTAGAGTGGCCGTGCCAGCAATTTGAGGGTTGCAGGTTCGATTCCCGCTTGTGCCATCCTATTTACTGCCGTTGTGTCCTTGGGCAAGACACTTTACCCACCTGCTCCCAGTGCCACCCACACTGCTTTAAATGTAACTTAGATATTGGGTGTCACTATGTAAAGCGCTTTGAGTCACTTGAGAAAAGTGCTATATAAATATAATTCACAATTCACTATTGTGATATGGCGATATACTGCGATATCCTACATAGAGCAACCATTCATTTAAAAAGCAGCTTCAAATACAAGTTAACCTACTCAGTGGTTAGAGTGTTCGCCCTGAGATGGGTAGGTTGTGAGTTCAAACCCCGGCCGAGTCATACCAAAGACTATAAAAATGGGAGCCATTACCTTCCTGCTTGGCACTCAGCATCAAGGGTTGGAAATGGGGGTTAAATCACCCAAAATGATCCCCGGGCGCGGCCTCTGTTGCTGCTCACTGCTCCCCTCACCTCCCGGGGGGTGATCAAGGGTGATGGGTCAAATGCAGAGAATAATTTTGCCACACCTAGTGTGTGTGTGACAATCATTGGTACTTTAACTTTAAGTTGTCAATATAAACTAGGTGACTTCAATAATAGTAATAATTACCGTATTTTTCGGACTATAAGTTGCAGTTTTTTTCATAGTTTGGCCGGGGGGGTGATTTATACTCAGGAGCGACTTATGTGTGAAATTATTAACACATTACCGTAAAATATTAAATAATATTATTTATCTCATTCACGTAAGAGACTAGACGTATAAGATTTCATGGGATTTATGGATTATGAGTGACAGATAGTTTGGTAAAGGTATAGCATGTTCTATATGTTATAGTTATTTGAATGACTCTTACCATAATATGTTAGGTTAACATAGCAGTTGCTTATTTATGCCTCATATAACCTACACTTATTCAGCCTGTTGTTCACTATTCTTTATTTATTTTAAATTGCCTTTCAAATGTCTATTCTTGGTGTTGGATTTTATCAAATACATTTCCCCTAAAAAATGCGACTTATACTCCAGTGCAACTTATATGTGGTGTTTTTTTCCTTCTTTATTATGCATTTTCGGCAGGTGCGACTCATACTCCGAAAAATTCGGTAATATCATAATAATACATCAGTTATAATGTCATACACCCAAAAATCTTTAGTTATAAACAGTCCTAAATTGTATTTGAGTCAATTTATATTTTCTACACTGTATAGAGTTACTGCATTGTAGTTTTTATATATATATATATATATATATCTATATATATATATCTATATATACATATATATATATATATATATATATATATATATATATATATATACATACATATATATATATATATATATATATATATATATATATATATATATATATATATATATATATAGATATATATATATATATATATATATATATACTGTGACCAAAATAAAGCCATGTGTCAGGCTTGCCACTGACAGTTTGTTTGTGTTTTAGTTTTTCGTCTGTGTGTGTAGAGTTTCCTGTCTTTAGTTCCTGTCAGCACTCTTATTTTGGTTCAGTTTCCTGTTTGTCTCCCTGACTGCTGTGTCCCCTCAGCTGCGGCTGATTGGCACCTGGCCACACATGGTGTCAATCAGCCCGCTCCTATTTAGACCTGTTTTGTCCTCCAGTCTGGGCTGGATTATTGTCTCTTCTGTATTGTCGTTCCTGTCGTGTCGTGTCGTGTCGTGTCTTTTCAGCGTCGCGGTAAGCTATATTTCGGTAGCTGTTTGTAGCTTACTGTTTTTTGTTCCCTGCTTCCAGTTTGTTTTCATATTAGTACAGTATAAGTACGACTTCTGTTTTCCTGCTCGCTACCCGCTAGCTTGCACGCTAGGCCCTTTTGTTTTTGCTAGCTTCCATGCTAAGCTCCTTTTGTTTTTTTAGCTTCCATGCTAGCTCTCCTACTCAGTGGCCTAGTGGTTAGAGTGTCCGCCCTGAGATCGGTAGGTTAGGAGTTCAAACCCCGGCCGAGTCATACCAAAGACTATGAAAAAATGGGACCCATTACCTCCCCGCTTGGCACTCAGCATCAAGGGTTGGAATTGGTGGTTAAATCACCATAAATTATTCCCGGGCGCTGCACCACTGCTGCCCACTGCTCCCCTCACCCCCCAGGGGGTTATCAAGGGTGATGGGTCAAATGCAGAGAATAATTTTGCCACACCTAGTGTGTGTGTGTGTGTGTGTGTGTGTGTGTGTGTGTGTGTGTGTGTGACAATCATTGGAACTTTTAGTTTGTTATCCGCCTCGTGCGCGCTTTTTGTTTTTACCCTTTTGTTGGGTTATGTCTTAGTGTTTTATTAAATCATGTTCTCCTTACTCAATGCCTGCCTCCTTCTCTGCATCTTGGAGTTAGTCACCAACTAACTCTGACACTATGTACAGTAGGGGTGTCAAAAAAACAAAAAAATAAATTCAAATGAACGGCGATTCTTAAAAAATGTTTGGTAATCGATTGAAAGGCAGCATCACCATTACAACACTTCTTTTTATGTTTTTTTTTTACTTAAATTTTAACTTCTGGTTAGTTCGGAAAATGTGTTGAATCCAATGTGAAATTGTCAAACAATTACACTAGCCATAAGAAAATGTTTAATTTTTTATTCCATTTACATAATTAATGAATGCTAATGAAAAACTACCGGCCTGATCTACTAAGATCTCAAATAACACATGCTAAATCGTGTGTGCAAACTATAAAATTGTACGGACTATTATCGTGCATGTAGCGAGTGATATAGTAAGACTGCGTGCATAATTGATAATGAGTGTAAAAATGGTGCTGCTCGTCCATTTTACAGGCTGTTACTATGGAGACACTCATTTTCCTCAACACTTATAGCATCGATTCGACCTTATGTCTTGAATTGACAATAAAGTCTTCAATTAAATGGTCCGACCTGTGGCGTTTCATCATGTTGATATGCAGCACACAAATATATGTACCACCTTTTGTGGGTACATGTGTTTTGGCTATATTAAAGCACAATCAAGACAAAGGAACCTACTTGAAGCACACTGAGATGCGCTGCAGTGTTGTGATTAGAGATGTCCGATAATATTGGACTGCCGATATTAATCGGCTGATAAATGCTTTAAATGTAATATCGGAGATTATTGGTATCAGTTTCAAAATGTATGACTTTCTAAAACGCCGCTGTACGGATGGACTGCCAATATTAATCGGCTGATAAATGCTTTAAAATGTAATATCGGAGATTATTGGTATCAGTTTCAAAATGTATGACTTTTTAAAACGCCGCTGTACGGATGGACTGACAATATTAATCGGCTGATAAATTATTTAAAATGTAATATCGGAGATTATTGGTATCAGTTTCAAAATGTAAAATGTATGACTTTTTAAAACGCCGCTGTACGGAGTGGTACCCATACGGATGCAGGGAGAAGTACGGAGCGCCAATAAACCTTAAAGGCACTGCCTTTGTATGCCCGGCCCAGTCACATAATATCTACGGCTTTTCACACACACAAGTGAATGCACGGCATACTTGGTCAACAGCCATACAGGTCACATTGAGGGTGGCCGTAGAAACAACTTTAACACTGTTACAAATATGCGCCACACTGTGAAGCCACACCAAACAAGAAGGACAAACACATTTGGGGAGAACATCCGCTCTGTAACACAACAGGACAAATACCCAGAAGCTCTTGCAGCACTAACTTTCCCAAGGCGCTACAATAGACACCCCCCCAACCCCGCCCACTTCAACCTCTGCTTGCTGTCAGTGAGAAGGAGACACAAGAAGGAGTGGGAAGAGCCTGTAGTGTAATGCCCGCAGCTAAAAACAACTGCGTGAGAACCTATACTCGAATATCACCATATAGTCATTTTCTATATCGCACAGAGACAAACCCACGATATATCGCTCAGCCTTACTTCACAGTGGATAATTATACTGTAGTAAAAAGCATTTACCTTGAATTTGTCAACTTCAGTCTTGGAGCAAGTGGCGTGGTAAGACAGAACCTGGAAAATAATGACAGCTGTGTCACTTGAGCTATTTTTCAAATCAATAATTCACAGAGAAGAAGCATGCGGCTTTGGCCGTGATAACGAACATCACAATTCAGGCACTTCAGTGAGTATAAGCCTCGGAGAAAGTGAGCACCTACCATTGTGATGTCCCCTTTATTTCCCGAGGAAATATCTTGCACAAAACTGCAGTTGCTCATTAGATCACAAATGATTATTCAACCCTGCTCCATATCTCGTCACTCGCCGAATCGCTTATTTATGCATCATTTCTGTGTACATCTGCAAATGAAAGTCTGCTTACTGGTATGATGCACCCAACCACTTCTGTTGTTAAGTAATGTTGGATGGAGACATAACACTGTGAGGAAGATCAGGGATTGTGTTGCCTTGCCTCTCCTTGTTCTCAACAAAAACCTATGAGAGTGTCATCTATAAACTGAGTTTAGCGTATTGTTTTGACTCCTAAGAAAAATGTTGCAAAATGTGAGGGAAAATTACCTACAATACAGTTAAACATATTTCAAATGTATCTATTTATTATTTACATTCTGACCGTTTTTAATTTTCCTGAGGGAACTCTCCTGAAAGAATTAATAAAGTACTACCGTATTTCCTTGAATGGCCGCCGGATATAAAGTATGCACCTGCCTAGAATTACTGCCGGGTCAAACTCGTTTCGCAAAATAATTAGCGCATGCTTAGCATTACCGCTGGCTCAGGATTAACGCCGGGTCAAACTCGTTTCGCAAAATATTATTTTTATTAGCGCATGTCTAGAATTTCCGCCAGGTCAAACCTCGTTTCGCAAATAATTAGCATATGCTTAGAATTTCCACCGGGTCAAACTCGTCACGTCACGAGTGACACTTCACCTGTCATCATTTTCAAAATGGAGGAGGCTGATTTCAATCATTTGAAATCGCATAAAGGGAAGAAGATTAAGAGCTATTCAGTAGGATTTAAGGTCCAAGCTATTGAATATGCTAAAAAGAACAGTAAGCAGCTATGTTTTATTAATATACCGTAGCTGCGTGTGTCAAATATGAGTCATTAAATGACTCCCGCCTCCTGGTGGTAGAGGGCGCTAGTGATCCTTCTTGCGACTACTCGGCTGCAGAAGAAGTGACAACAAGCAGCAAGAGTGAGCAGCGATCCTTTATTTTTTCCTCTCGCTTGCACTTTTAACATGGAGGATTACATATCTAAAATAAAACAGTTTTCTAAACTGGACTTTCAATCGAAGCAGGAGGTAATAAAGGAAGATCTCCATCGAGACAGAGAGACTTTTAAAACCGAAGAAAGATAAGGAAGACTTCTATAAACAAGTTATCAATGCTTTTGATCAGAAGGAGCTGCGCATGGACTTCATTTATAAGTAAAGGTAAGACCATAATAACGTTTTTTTTTATTAAATGTGCTTTTCATGATGGTATCCTTACATCACACTCAAATTTTTAAGCGCAGGCCTAAATTTACTGCATGCCTTTGGTAAATGCCGGAGTGAGAAGAGGTTTTAAATTAATTAACTACACGGCGGCAATTCAAGGAAATACGGTATCTATCTGTCTGTCTATCCATCCATCCATTTATGTTAAACGGAAATATTCTTTGTTGAGTTGTTCTTGCAACATTTTTCTTTTTTTTTTTTACATTTTATGGGACAATTTAGAGTATATAAAATATTTTGCACATGGATCGGTTCGCAGTCGAGTATGAAGTGACTGGGATGAGAATCAGCACCTTCAAGTCCGAGTCTATGATTCCCGCCCGGAAAAGCGTGGAGTGCCATATCCGGATTGGATAGGAGATCTTGCCCCAAGTGGAGGAGTTCAAGTACCTAGGAGTCTTGTTCACGAGTGAGGGAAGAGTGGATCGTGAGATCGACAGGTGGATCGGTGCGGCGTCTTCAGTAATGCGGACGTTGTACCGATCTGTTGTGGTGAAGAAGGAGCTGAGCCAGAAGCCAAAGCTCTCAATTTACCGGTCGATCTACGTTCCCATCCTCACCTATGGTCATGAGCTTTGGGTCATGACCGAAAGGACAAGATCACGGGTACAAGCGGCCCAAATGAGTTTCCAAGTCTCTCCCTTAAAGATAGGGTGAGAAGCTCTGTCATCCGGGAGGAGCTCAGAGTAAAACTTCTAATCCGCCACATGGAGAGGAGCCAGATGAGGTGGTTTGGTAGGAGGCTACAGGGAAGACCCGGGACACGTTGGAAAAGACTATGTCTCCCGGCTAGCCTGGGAACGCCTCGGGATACCCCGGAAAAGCGCTGGACCAAATGGCTGGGGAGAGGGAAGTCTGAGCTTCCCTGCTTGGGCTGCTGCCCCCGCGACTCGACTTCGGATAAGCCGAAGAAGATGGATGTTACAACTGTAGTCAAATTCCCATCACATCACACATTTTTAAAATCTTTTTTAAAGCATATTCTTCACTATTTTGTCCTAAATTAAGTTTTTTCAAGCATAAAATGGCTAAATATACCATTAAAGTTGTATTGACCAATACAAGAGGCCAAACCAATCAGAGCGCACTATTCTGTAGAAGTGAAGTGAAGTGAATTATATTTATATAGCGCTTTTCTCTTGTGACTCTGGGCACTTTTACACAGTGAAACCCAATATCTAAGTTACATTTAAAGCAGTGTGGGTGGCACTGGGAGCAGGTGGGTAAAGTGTCTTGCCCAAGGACACAACGGCAGTGACTAGGATGGCGGAAGCAGGAATCAAACCTGGAACCCTCTAGTTGCTGGCACCGCTACTCTACCAAGTGAGCTACGCCACTGTGGCCACTGCTTCTATATTGGATTAAAGGGTGTTCTTTCATGTCTAGAGGCTCTCCTAATGTTAAAGGCCTACTGAAATGAGATGTTCTTATTCAAACGGGGATAGCAGGTCCATTCTATGTGTCATACTTCATCATTTCCCCATATTGCCATATTTTTGCTGAAAGGATATAGTAGAGAACATCCACGATAAAGTTCGCAACTTTCGGTGCTAACAGAAAAGCCCTGCCTGTACCGGAAGTCGCAGACGATGACGTCACATGTTGATGGCTCCTCACATCCTCACATTGTTTATAATGGGAGCCTCCAACAAACAGAGCTATTCGGACCGAGAAAAAGACAATTTCCCCATTAATTTGAGCGAGGATGAAAGATTCGTGTTTGAGGATATTGATAGCGACGGACTAGAAAAAAAAAACAAGTACAAAAAAAAACGCAATTGCATTGGGACGGATTCAGACGTTTTTAGACACATTTACTAGGATAATTCTGGGAAATCCCTGATCTTTCTATTGTGTTGCTAGTGTTTTAGTAACGTGTGGAGTTCCCCAGGGTTCGGCCCTTGGCCCTGTACTCTTCAGCATCTACATGCTGCCGCTAGGTGACATCATACGCAAATACGGTGTTAGCTTTCACTGTTATGCTGATGACACCCAACTCTACATGCCCCTAAAGCTGACCAACACGCCGGATTGTAGTCAGCTGGAGGCGTGTCTTCATGACATTAAACAATGGATGTCCGCTAACTTTTTGCAACTTAATGCCAAAAAAACGGAAATGCTGATTATCGGTCCTGCTAGACACCGACCTCTATTTAATAATACAACTTTAACATTTGACAACCAAATAATAAAACAAGGTGACTCTGTAAAAAATCTGGGTATTATCTTCGACCCAACTCTCTCCTTTGAGTCACACATTAAAAGCGTTACTAAAACGGCCTTCTTTCATCTCCGTAATATCGCTAAAATTCGCTCCATTTTGTCCACTAAAGACGCCGAGATCATTATCCATGCGTTTGTTACGTCTCGTCTCGATTACTGTAACGTATTATTTTGGGGTCTCCCCATGTCTAGCATTAAAAGATTACAGTTGGTACAAAATGCGGCTGCTAGACTTTTGACAAGAACAAGAAAGTTTGATCATATTACGCCTGTACTGTATATACCTTTATATACATATATACATACATATATACCTATACTGTATATACCTTTATATACATATATACATACATATATACCTGTACTGTATATACCTTTATATACATATATACATACATATATACCTATACTGTATATACCTTTATATACATATATACATACATATATACTGTATATACCTTTATATACATATATACATACATATATACCTATACTGGCTCACCTGCACTGGCTTCCTGTGCACTTAAGATGTGACTTTAAGGTTTTACTACTTACGTATAAAATACTACACGGTCTAGCTCCAGCCTATCTTGCCGATTGTATTGTACCATATGTCCCGGCAAGAAATCTGCGTTCAAAAGACTCCGGCTTATTAGTGATTCCTAGAGCTCAAAAAAAGTCTGCGGGCTATAGAGCGTTTTCCGTTCGGGCTCCAGTACTCTGGAATGCCCTCCCGGTAACAGTTCGAGATGCTACCTCAGTAGAAGCATTTAAGTTTCATCTTAAAACTCATCTGTATACTCTAGCCTTTAAATAGACCTCCTTTTTAGACCAGTTGATCTGCCGCTTCTTTTCTTTCTCCTATGTCCCCCCCTCCCTTGTGGAGGGGGTCCGGTCCGATGACCATGGATGAAGTACTGGCTGTCCAGAGTCGAGACCCAGGATGGACCGCTCGTCGGGACCCAGGATGGACCGCTCGCCTGTATCGGTTGGGGACATCTCTACGCTGCTGATCCGCTTGAGATGGTTTCCTGTGGACGGGACTCTCACTGCTGTCTTGGAGCCACTATGGATTGAACTTTCACAGTATCATGTTAGACCCGCTCGACATCCATTGCTTTCGGTCCCCTAGAGGGGGGGGGGTTGCCCACATCTGAGGTCCTCTCCAAGGTTTCTCATAGTCAGCATTGTCACTGGCGTCCCACTGAATGTGAATTCTCCCTGCCCACTGGGTGTGAGTTTTCCTTGCCCTTTTGTGGGTTCTTCCGAGGATGTTGTAGTCGTAATGATTTGTGCAGTCCTTTGAGACATTTGTGATTTGGGGCTATATAAATAAACATTGATTGATTGATTGATAGTGAGTTTAATAGTACCTGATAGTCGGAGGGGTGTGGTCACGGGTGTGTTGACGCGCAGTGTCTCAGGGAAGTCGACGGCAGTTGTATGGACGGCACAAGCTCAGCTGATCTCCGGTAAGAAGCGACTTTTTAGCACAATTTTCTCACCGAAACAAGGAATCCCTGTGTGTTTGTGTGGCTAAAGGCTAAAGCTTCCCACCACCATCTTTCTACTTTGACTTCTCCAATATTAATTGAACAAATTGCAGAGGATTCAGCAACACAGATCTCCAAAATACTGTGGAATTATGCCATTAAAGCAGACGACTTTTAGCTGTGTGTGTGTGCAGCGCTCATATTTCCTAACAGCCCGTGACGTCAAACGTACACGTCATCATTACACGACGTTTTCAAGACGAAACTCCCGGGAAATTTTAAAATTGCAATTTAGTAAACTAAAGAGGCCGTATTGGCATGTGTTGCAATGTTAATATTTCATCATTGATATATCAATCAATCAATCAATCAATCAATCGTTTACTTATATAGCCCTAAATCACTAGTGTCTCAAAGGGCTGCACAAACCACTACGACATCCTCGGTAGGCCCACATAAGGGCAAGGAAAACTCACACCCATGCGTGGTCGGTAGTAGTAGGTTTCAGTGGGCCTTTAAAAGGTATTAAAATGTTAAATGATCACCACCTAGTGGTGAGTTGGCTGCGATGGGGGAGGGGGGGTTTAGGACAGACCTGCCAGGTCCAAACGCATCCTGTCAGAGAGTTTCAATTCCCACCTCCGAAAGAACAGGAGAGAGGCACTGGATATTGAGTCTTAGTGGACCATGTTCAGCACCTCTATTGTCCAGGCGGCCAATCGAAGCTGTGGCCGCAAGGTGTTTGGTGCCGGTCGTGGCGGAAATCCCAGAACCCACTGGTGGGCAGCAGTAGTGAGGGATGCCATCAAGCTGAGGAATAGTCTTATCTGTTTTTTTTGGCTCATGGGACTTTGGAGGCAGCAAACAGGTACCAACAGGCCAAGCGGTGTGCGGCTTTGGCGGTCGCGCAGGCAAAAACTCGGACATGGGAGGTGTTCGGGGAAGTCATGGAAAACGACTTCCAGACTGCTTCAAAGAGATTCTGGACCACCATCCGCCGCCTCAGGAGGGGGAAGCAGTGCACTGTCAACACCGTGTGCGGTAAGGATGCAAATGTTGTGGATCGATGGAGGAAATACTTCCTCAATCCCACTTACAGGAAGGAGTGCCTTGGGAATCTGTGGTGGGCTCTCCAATTTCTAGGACCGAGGCTGCCGAGGTAGTTAAAATGCTCCTCCGAGCTGGACAAAGTGGCTGGAGAGAAGGAAGTTTAGGCTTGTCTGCTTAAGCTGCTGCCCCCGCGACCCGACCTTGGATAAGCGGAAGAAAATGGATGAACGGATGGATGTTAAAACGTATTTAGAAGGTCGTAAAGAGGTTTTTATGCCCTAGCTATTACAAACCCCATTTCCATATGAGTTGGGAAATTGTGTTAGATGTAAATATAAACAGAATACAATGATTTGCAAATCCTTTTCAAGCCATATTCAGTTGAATATGCTACAAAGACAACATATTTGATGTTCAAACTCATAAACTTTTTTTTTTTTTGCAAATAATAGTTAACTTAGAATTTCATGGCTGTAACATGTGCCGAAGTAGTTGGGAAAGGGCATGTTCACCACTGTGTTACATCACCTTTTTTTTTTTAACAACACTCAAAAACAATTTAAAATGTGGACTCGTCAGACCACAGAACACTTTTCCACTTTGCATCAGTCCATCTTAGATGATCTCGGGTCCAGCCAAGCCGGCCGCGTTTCAGGATATTGTTGATAAATGGGTTTGGCTTTGCATTGTAAAGTTTTAACTTGCACTTACAGATGTAGCGACCAATTGTAGTTACTGACAGTGGTTTTATGAAGTGTTCCTGAGCCCATGTGGTGATATCCTTTACAGACTGATGTTGGTTTTTGATGCAGTACCGCCTGAGGGATCAAAAGTTCGTAGTATTATCGCTTACGTCCAGTGATTTCTCCAGATTCTCTGAACTTTTCGATAATTTTACGGACCGTAGATGGTAAAATCCCTAAATTCCTTGCAATAGCTCGTTGAGAAATGTTGTTCTAAAACTGTTCGACAATTTGATTACAAATTGGTGACCCTCGCCCCATCCTTGTTTGTGAATTACTTAGCATTTCATGGAAGCTGCTTTTATACCCAATCATAGCACCCACCTGTTCCCAATTAGCCTGCACACCTGTGGGATGTTCCAAATAAGTGTTTGATGAGCATTCCTCAACTTTATCAGTATTTATTGCCACCTTTCCCAACTTCTTTGTCAGGTGTTGCTGCTATCAAATTATAAAGTTAATGATAAGTTGCAAAAATAAAATAAAAATGTTTATCAGTTTGAACATCAAATATGTTGTCTTTGTAGCATATTCAACTGAATATGGCTTGAAAAGGATTTGCAAATCATTGTATTCTGTTTATATTTACATCTAACACAATTTTCCAACTCATATGGAAACGCGGTTTGTAAATATATTTGATTCATGATGAATAATTCCTACTTCCCGGAAATTCATTTATCACGGTCATGTCTGGAACCAATTAACAGCAATAAACGAGGGATTACTTTATAGTTAATGGACTGCTTCCATATATTCTGCTATTAGCTGCAGGTAGTAATACTGCTAGTATATTGTAGAGATGTACATTGATAAAGTGAGATGTACCTTTATGAATTGCATGAATAATTCTAGACAAAGATTTTCTCTGTTAAAATGCCCGAATTGAACAATATGAATAATTTTGGGTTGAACTGTAAGTATTCAATTCTTGGAAGTGCTGTATTCTTACATCCAAAGCCACAGACTGTTTGGCCCAGGACTTCTTCACCTGGTCGTACATGATGGTGTTGTTGATGCCCAGTCCACAAAAGATCACAAATGCCTATGAAAAAAATGCATTGATTAAACAAACAATTTCCACTGGTCAAGTCACTAAAGATACACGGGAGAGAGGAAGTACCTCAAAGAGACGCTGATCTGCATCATCAAAGGGTTTCCCATCAAGGCGGTTCAACACCTGGGCCACACCTGTTAAATAAATCAAGATATATAAATTGTTTGATCAATGTTGATTATTCTAATGAACTGATCTTTCAATTGGAATTAAACAGAACACTCTCACAAAAGTTATAAGAAACCATATGAACATTACATTTCAAAAGTACTTTCAACCTGAAAACAAGTGTCACTGCATATACAGTATTTCCTGGAATTGCCGCCGGGTATATAGTATGCACCTGCCTAGAATTACTGCCTCGTTTCGCAAAATAATTAGCGCATGCTTAGTATTACCGCCGGCTCAGGATTAATGCCGGGTCAAACTCATTTCGCAAAATAATTACCATATGTCTCGAATTTCCCCCGGGTCAAACTCGTCAAGTCACGAGTGACACTTCACCTGTCATCATTTCCAAAATGGAGGAGGCTGATTTCAATCATTTGAAATCGCATAAAGGGAAGAAGATTAAGAGCTATTCAGTAGGATTTAAGGTCCGTACCGTAGCTGCGTGTGTCAAATATGAGTCAGGGACGGCGTGGCGCAGTGGGAGAGTGGCCGTGCGCAACTCGAGGGTCCCTGGTTCAAATCCCACCTAGTACCAACCTCGTTTCGTCCGTTGTGTCCTGAGCAAGACACTTCACCCTTGCTCCTGATGAATGCTGGTTGGCGCCTTGCATGGCAGCTCCCTCCATCAGTGTGTGAATGTGTGTGTGAATGGGTAAATGTGGAATTAGTGTCAAAGCGCTTTGAGTACCTTGAAGGTAGAAAAGCGCTATACAAGTACAACCCATTTATCATTTATCATTTATTAAATGACTCCCGCCTCCTGGTGGTAGAGGGCGCTAGTGATCCTTCTTGCGACTACTCGGCTGCAGAAGAAGTGACAACAAGCAGCAAGAGTTTATTTTCTCCCCTCGCTGGCCCTTTTAACATGGAGGATTACATATCTAAAATAAAACAGTTTTCTAAACTGGACTTTCAATGGAAGCAGGAGGTAATAAAGGAATCTCTCCATCGAGATAGAGAGACTTTTAAAACTGAAGAAAGATAAGGAAGACTTCTATAAACAAGTAATTGATGCTTTTGATCAGAAGGAGCTGCACATGGACTTAATTTGTAAGTAAAAGTAAGACCATAATAATGTTGTTTTTTTTTTCATTAAATGTGCTTTTCTTGATGGTATTCTTACATCACACTCAAATTTATAAGCGCAAGCCTAAATTTACTGCATGCCTTTGGTAAGTGCCGGAGTGAGAAGAGGTTTTAAAATAATTAGCACCCCGGCGGCAATTCAAGGAAATACGGTATGCATTATAAACATATATTAGGGCTTTCAAAATTAACGTGTGCTGCAGAATTCAATTTAATTCAATTACTGCTGCGAAATTAAATTAAACGGAACCGGGACCAGATGGCTATCCTCCCAATTTTTTGGGCACATTTTGGAATAAGCTAGCCCCTCTATTATTGGACATGTACAATGAATCTCTAGAATCTGGCCGCCATCTGCAAACGCTCAACCAAGCTTCAATATCTCTCCTTTTGAGAAAATAAAGGCAATAACCTTTTGTGGTGCACTTGGTATCACCGTATTAGTCTGTTCAATGTGGACTTTAAATGACTATCCAAGCGGCTTGCATTACGTCTGGAGACTATTTTTCCTTCTATTATTAGTGCGGATCAAACCAGGTTCATTCTAATCTTCGACGTCTTTTCAGTAAGTTGCATGATGTGCCTGCTCTTAACACTGGAGAGGTGGTGATATCTATGGAGGCTGAAAAGGCATTTGACCGAGTGGAGTGGAATCATCTATTGTATGTCTTGGAGATATTGGTCTTTGGCAATCATTTTATTTCAGAATCAGAATAGTTTTTATTGCCATAGTTTGAGAACGGGTTCACAAACTAGGAATTGTTCTTAGTGCAATTGTGCAACATTGAAGAAGACAGAATAGGTAATAAGATGAGCTGTAAGTGAGCTATCAGATCTTGTTCTTGTGTCTGATGGCCGAGGGGAAAAAACTGTTCAGGTGGCGGGAGGTCTGGGTCTGGATGGACCGTAGTCTCCTGTTCAGTTCAGTTTATTTTCAGTCTAACAAAAACATATTCAAACATAGATCACCATTCAAAAATGAATAACATGACTGAAAAAGGCAGAAGCAAAAAAGCTTATCTGCCCAACATAAAAATGTTTACATTAAATTAAGTTACCTTTTCTAATAATTTTGTAATACAAAAATAAATATAGTCATTCAGCATTTACATTTAAGTTGCCCTTTAACAAATAATACAAAAATATGTACTTACACACATGCACTTTTTTGTAAATAGATAAACATACAGCTCACATCAGCACCTCCAAGTCCGAGTCCATGGTTCTCGCCCGGAAAAGGGTGGAGTGCCATCTCCGGGTTGGGGAGGAGACCCTGCCCCAAGTGGAGGAGTTCAAGTACCTAGGAGTCTTGTTCACGAGTGAGGGAAGAGTGGATGGTGAGATCGACAGGCGGATCGGTGCGGCGTCTTCAGTAATGCGGACGTTGTACCGATCCGTTGTGGTGAAGAAGGAGCTGAGCCGGAAGGCAAAGCTCTCAATTTACCGGTCGATCTACGTTCCCATCCTCACTTATGGTCATGAGCTTTGGGTCATGACCGAAAGGATAAGATCACGGGTACAAGCGGCCCAAATGAGTTTCCAGGTCTCTCCCTTAGAGATAGGGTGAGAAGCTCTGCCATCCGGGAGGAACTCAAAGTAAAGCCGCTGCTCCTCCACATGGAGAGGAGCCAGATGAGGTGGTTCGGGCATCTGGTCAGGATGCCACCCGAACGCCTCCCTAGGGAGGTGTTTAGGGCACGTCCAACTGGTAGGAGGCCACGGGGAAGACCCAGGACACGTTGGGAAGACTATGTCTCCCGGCTGGCCTGGGAACGCCTCAGGATCCCCCGGGAAGAGCTGGACGAAGTGGCTGGGGAGAGGGAAGTCTGGGTTTCCCTGCTTAGGCTGTTGCCCCCGCGACCCGACCTCGGATAAGCGGAAGCAGATGGATGGATGGATGGATGGATGAACATACATACCTTCTAAATACAACATTGAACCAAACAAACATACATTTCTAGTTCACATAACTTTTTAAAATACATTGTGACATGTTCTTTTTGAAATTAAATACTGAGTCACTTATTTTTATTTCTTTACCAACAGAATTCCACAAATGAACACCGAGAACAGATAAACATCTACGTTTAACAACTAGTCTTGCTTTTGCTAAAATAAACTTAGATTCATCTCTTAGATTGTATTTGCTGGTTTGTAGAGAGAAGTATTTTGGAATTCCTTCTGGAAAAGTATTTATTTTTGCTTTGAACATTATCTGTGTTATTTCATAATAAACAATATCTTGAAATGTCATAAGTTTTGATTGAACAAATAATGGATGCCTGAGGGGGAGAGGGCAGAATAGTTTGTGACCATGGTGAGAAGAGTCAGCTGTGATCCAACCCACATGCCTCCTGGTCCTGGAGAAGAACAGGTCCTACACGCCTCCTGGTCCTGGAGGAGAACGGTCCTACACGCCTCCTGGTCCTGGAGGAGAACAGGTCCTACACGCCTCCTGGTCCTGGAGGAGAACAGGTCCTACACGCCTCCTGGTCCTGGAGGAGAACAGGTCCTACACGCCTCCTGGTCCTGGAGAAGAACAGGTCCTACACGCCTCCTGGTCCTGGAGGAGAACAGGTCCTACACGCCCCCTGGTCCTGGAGGAGAACAGGTCCTACACGCCTCCTGGTCCTGGAGGAGAACAGGTCCTGGAGGGATGGGAGATTGCAGCCAATCACCGTCCAGGCAGCAGCACGTGCGATACGCTGCAGTCGATGTTTGTCCTGGACTGTGACGCCGGGGAACCACACGGTGATGGAGGAGGTGAGGATGGACTCCATGATGGCTGAATAAAACTGCACCAGCATCTTGGTCGGCACCTTAAGTTTCCTCAGCTGCCGCAGGAAATACATCCTCTGCTGGGCCTTCTTGCTGATGGTCGGCTCCCACTTGAGGTCTTGGGTGATGGTGGTGCCCAAGAAACGGAAGGAGTCCACAATGGAGACGGGGTGGGGGGAGTCAATCAGGGTGAGGGGGGATGGTGGAGCTGTGACTTTCCTGAAGTCCATGATCATCTCCACTGTTTTCTGGGCGTTCAGCTCCAGGTTGTTGAGGCTGCACCAGGACGCCGGCCGGTCCACCTCTCTCCTGTAGGCGGACTCATGGACTAAGCTCCTAAATTAATCTCCTCAAGCAAATGATATTCAATCCCAATATTCTTACGTTTACCATTCCACACAACAGAGGTGCCCCCCATCAGGCAATAGCTTTTTGATCTTGCCGTAGAGTTTGTGTCAACAGCACTTTGTACCAAGTGTCTTATTACGGGCATAATGTGCAGTCTGACCTCCTACTATATGTCTCGGACAGCCCAGTCTCAGTCTCAGTGGTTTTAGGTACTCGCCAAGCTTTTGGGCAAATGTCTGACAACAAACTGAACTTGGGTAAAATGTCAATGATGCCAATAAATCCTGCTGCTAAGAAATATCCTCCGCATATTTTTCAGTTTAGAATTACCACGCAAAGTTTCACAGACTTGGGCGTCCAGGTCACACATACTTTATGTTTGCAGAGCGCTATGAAGCCAACTTTGTTCTACGGTTGTCCAGAATCCAGGGAGATTCTGATCGCTGGTCCTTACCTAATTTATCCAGAGTGGATCGCGTCAACTCCATTTCAAAGAATGTACTCCTGAGATTCTCCTAATTGTTCCAGGGTATACCACTTTTTCTCCCTCAGTCCTTATTTTGTAAATTACATTGTGAGATTTCGGATTAAAAAAAACAAACTCCATCCGTCTGTCGTCTTCCGCTTATCTGAGGTCGGGTCACGGAGGCAGCAGCCTAAGCAGGGAAGCCCAGACTTTCCTCTCCCCAGCCATTTCTTCCAGCTCTTCCCGGGGGATCCCGAGGCGTTCCCAGGCCAGCCGGGAGACATAGTCTTCCCAACGTGTCCTGGGTCTTCCCTGTGACCTTCTACCGGTTGGACGTGCCCTAAACACCTCCCTAGGGAGGCGTTCGGGTGGCATCCTGACCAGATGCCCGAACCACCTCATCTGGCTCCTCTCCATGTGGAGGAGCAGTGTCTTTACTTTGAGTTCCTCCCGGATGGCAGAGCTTCTCACCCTATCTCTAAGGGAGAGACCTGGAAACTCATTTGGGCCGCTTGTACCCGTGATCTTATCCTTTCGGTCATAACCCAAAGCTCATGACCATAGGTGAGGATGGGAACGTAGACCAACAGGTAAATTGAGAGCTTTGCCTTCCGGCTCAGTCTTGTCTTCACCACAACAAATCGATACTGCGTCCACATTACTGAAGACGCCGCACTGATCCACCTTTCGACTTCACCATCCACTCTTCCCTCACGCGTGAACAAGACTTTGAGGGGCTTGAACACCTCCACTTGGGGCAGGGTCTCCTCCCCAACCCGGAGATGGCACCCCACGCTTTTCCAGGCAAGAACCATGGATTCGGACTTGGAGGTGCTGATTCTCATCCCATTCGCTTCACACTCGGCTGTGAACCCATCCAGAAAAAAACAAATTTTATGTAAACAATATTTACAGAGACCCAAATTGTCGGGAAGATTAGAAATACCAAACTTTAAGTTTTACTACTCGGCCACCAAGATTAGAATTCTTAAATATATAAGGCCTTTGATCCCATTTCGTTATGGCTGGTTATGGACGCTAACTCAACTAAACCAGTACCTCTTTGGGCTCTGGTTAACTCTCCCATCCACTCTTCTACTTACGCTTTTACGAAAAATTCAATTGTAAAAACTGCATCCAGAATTTGGTTCAGTTTAAGTGCTATTTAGCTTACAGACTAGTTCTAGTCGTGCACCCATTACTGAGAAGCATGCTCTTACTACCTCTCTTGTCAATAGTGACTTTTTATATGGTCAAGACACAGATGAAGTCCCGGCTGTGCAGAGTCGGGACTTGGGGGTGGACCGCTCGTCTGTGCATCGGTTGGGGACATCTCTGCGCTGTTGACCTGTCTCCGCTCGGGATGGTCTACTGCTGGCCCCACTTTGGACTGGACTCTCACTATTATGTTAGATCCACAATGGACTGGACTCTCACACTATTATGTTAGATCCACTATGGACTGGACTCCCACACTATTATGTTAGATCCACTATGGACTGGACTCTCACACTATTATGTTAGATCCACTATGGACTGGACTCTCACTATTATGTTAGATCCACTATGGACTGGATTCTCACTATTATGTTAGATCCACTTTGAACTTGACTCTCACACTATTATGTTAAATCCACTATGGACTGGACACTCACACTATTATGTTAGATCCACTATGGACTGGACTCCCACACTATTATGTTAGATCCACTATGGACTGGACTCTCACACTATTATGTTAGATCCACTATGGACTGGACTTTCACACTATTATGTTAGATCCACAACGTACTGGACGCTTACACTATTATGTTAGATCCACTATGGACTGGACTATCACTATTATGTTAGATCCACTATGGACTGGACTCTCACACTATTATGTTAGATCCACTATGGACTGGACTCTCACACTATTATGTTAGATCCACTATGGACTGGACTCACACTATTATGTTAGATCCACTATGGACTGGACTCTCACTATTATGTTAGATCCACTATGGACTGGACTCTCACACTATTATGTTAGATCCACTATGGACTGGACTCTCACACTATTATGTTAGATCCACTATGGACTGGACTCACACTATTATGTTAGATCCACTATGGACTGGACTCTCACTATTATGTTAGATCCACTATGGACTGGACTCTCACACTATTATGTTAGATCCACTATGGACTGGACTCTCACACTATTATGTTAGATCCACTATGGACTGGACTCTCACACTATTATGTTAGATCCACTATGGACTGGACTCTCTTACTATTATGTTAGATCCACTATGGACTGGACTCTCTTACTATTATGTTAGATCCACTATGGACTAGACTCTCACTATTATGTTAGATCCACTATGGACTGGACTCTCACTATTATGTTAGATCCACTATGGACTGGACTCTCACACCATTATGTTAGATCCACTATGGACTGGACTCTCACTATTATGTTAGATCCACTATGGACTGGACTCTCACTATTATGTTAGATCCACTATGGACTGGACTATCACTATTATGTTAGATCCACTATGGACTGGACTCTCACACTATTATGTTAGATCCACTATGGACTGGACTCTCACACTATTATGTTAGATCCACTATGGACTGGACTCACACTATTATGTTAGATCCACTATGGACTGGACTCTCACTATTATGTTAGATCCACTATGGACTGGACTCTCACACTATTATGTTAGATCCACTATGGACTGGACTCTCACACTATTATGTTAGATCCACTATGGACTGGACTCACACTATTATGTTAGATCCACTATGGACTGGACTCTCACTATTATGTTAGATCCACTATGGACTGGACTCTCACACTATTATGTTAGATCCACTATGGACTGGACTCTCACACTATTATGTTAGATCCACTATGGACTGGACTCTCACACTATTATGTTAGATCCACTATGGACTGGACTCTCTTACTATTATGTTAGATCCACTATGGACTGGACTCTCTTACTATTATGTTAGATCCACTATGGACTAGACTCTCACTATTATGTTAGATCCACTATGGACTGGACTCTCACTATTATGTTAGATCCACTATGGACTGGACTCTCACACCATTATGTTAGATCCACTATGGACTGGACTCTCACTATTATGTTAGATCCACTATGGACTGGACTCTCACACTATTATGTTAGATCCACTATGGAGGAGGGTGGGGGCTTTCCCCACATCTGCGGTTCCCTCCAAGGTTTCTCATTGTCCCATTGGATTGAGTTTTTCCTTGCCCTGATGTGGGGTCTGAGCTGAGGATGTCGTTGTGGCTTGTGCAGCCCTTTGAGACACTGGTGATTTAGTGCTATACAAGTAAACATGTCTGTGACTTTATGTCAATATTTGCCTGTACTTATTTGACTGATGCATGTTTTTTATTGTTCTAAATATATATATATATATATATATATATATATATATATATATATATATATATATATATATATATATATATATATATATATAAAATTGTTGTGATTTACTTTTTTGGGGGGGATAAAAAAAGAACATTAGACATGTGTTTAATTGTATTTCTGGACTGTATATGTTAAAAACCCAATAAACAAATGTCCATCCATCCATCCATCCATCCATCATCTTCCGCTTATCCGAGGTCGGGTCGCGGGGGCAACAGCCTAAGCAGGGAAACCCAGACTTCCCTCTCCCCAGCCACTTCGTCTAGCTCTTCCCGGGGGATCCCGAGGCGTTCCCAGGCCAGCCGGGAGACATAGTCTTCCCAACGTGTCCTGGGTCTTCCCCGTGGCCTCCTACCGGTTGGACGTGCCCTAAACACCTCCCTAGGGAGGCGTTCGGGTGGCATCCTGACCAGATGCCCGAACCACCTCATCTGGCTCCTCTCCATGTGGAGGAGCAGCGGCTTTACTTTGAGTTCCTCCCGGATGGCAGAGCTTCTCACCCTATCTCTAAGGGAGAGCCCCGCCACACGGCGGAGGAAACTCATTTCGGCCGCTTGTACCCGTGATCTTATCCTTTCGGTCATGACCCAAGGCTCATGACCATAGGTGAGGATGGGAACGCAGATCGACCGGTAAATTGAGAGCTTTGCCTTCCGGCTCAGCTCCTTCTTCACCACAACGGATCGGTACAACGTCCGCATTACTGAAGACGCCGCACCGATCCGCCTGTCGATCTCACCATCCACTCTTCCCTCACTCGTGAACAAGACTCCTAGGTACTTGAACTCCTCCACTTGGGGCAGGGTCTCCTCCCCAACCCGGAGATGGCACTCCACCCTTTTCCGGGCGAGAACCATGGACTCGGACTTGGAGGTGCTGATTCTCATTCCGGTCGCTTCACACTCGGCTGCGAACCGATCCAGCGAGAGCTGAAGATCCCGGTCAGATGAAGCCATCAGGACCACATCATCTGCAAAAAGCAGAGACCTAATCCTGCGGTTACCAAACCGGAACCCCTCAACGCCTTGACTGCGCCTAGAAATTCTGTCCATAAAAGTTATGAACAGAATCGGTGACAAAGGACAGCCTTGGCGGAGTCCAACCCTCACTGGAAATGTGTTCGACTTACTGCCGGCAATGCGAACCAAGCTCTGGCACTGATCGTACAGGGAACGGACCGCCACAATAAGACAGTCCGATACCCCATACTCTCTGAGCACTCCCCACAGGACTTCCCGAGGGACACGGTCCAATGCCCTCTCCAAGTCCACAAAGCACATGTAGACTGGTTGGGCAAACTCCCATGCACCCTCAAGAACCCTGCCGAGAGTATAGAGCTGGTCCACAGTTCCACGACCAGAACGAAAACCACACTGTTCCTCCTGAATCCGAGGTTCGACTATCCGACGAAGCCTCCTCTCCAGTACACCTGAATAAACCTTACCGGGAAGGCTGAGGAGTGTGATCCCACGATAGTTGGAACACACCCTCCGGTCCCCCTTCTTAAAGAGAGGAACCACCACCCCGGTCTGCCAATCCAGAGGTACCGCCCCCGATGTCCACGCGATGCTGCAAAGTCTTGTCAACCAAGACAGCCCCACAGCATCCAGAGCCTTAAGGAACTCCGGGCGGATCTCGTCCACCCCTGGGGCCTTGCCACCGAGGAGCTTTTTAACTACCTCAGCGACCTCAGCCCCAGAAATAGGAGAGTCCACCACAGATTCCCCAGGCACTGCTTCCTCATAGGAAGACGTGTTGGTGGGATTGAGGAGGTCTTCGAAGTATTCCTTCCACCTATCCACAACATCCGCAGTCGAGGTCAGCAGAACACCATCCGCACCATACAGGGTGTTGATAGTGCACTGCTTCCCCTTCCTGAGGCGGCGGACGGTGGTCCAGAATCGCTTCGAAGCCGTCCGGAAGTCGTTTTCCATGGCTTCCCCGAACTCTTCCCATGTCCGAGTTTTTGCCTCCGCGACCGCTGAAGCTGCACACCGCTTGGCCTGTCGGTACCTGTCCACTGCCTCCGGAGTCCTATGAGCCAAAAGGACCCGATAGGACTCCTTCTTCAGCTTGACGGCATCCCTCACCGCTGGTGTCCACCAAGGGGTTTTAGGATTGCCGCCCCGACAGGCACCAACTACCTTGCGGCCACAGCTCCGATCTGCCGCCTCGACAATAGAGGTGCGGAACATGGTCCACTCGGACTCAATGTCCAGCACCTCCCTCGTGACATGTTCAAAGTTCTTCCGGAGGTGGGAATTGAAACTTTGTCTGACAGGAGACTCTGCCAGACGTTCCCAGCAGACCCTCACAATGCGTTTGGGCCTCCCAGGTCTGTCCGGCATCCTCCCCCACCATCGCAGCCAACTCACCACCAGGTGGTGATCGGTAGAAAGCTCCGCCCCTCTCTTCACCCGAGTGTCCAAAACATGAGGCCGCAAATCCGATGACACAACTACAAAGTCGATCATGGAACTGCGGCCTAGGGTGTCCTGGTGCCAAGTGCACATATGGACACCCTTATGTTTGAACATGGTGTTTGTTATGGACAAACCGTGACGAGCACAAAAGTCCAATAACAAAACACCACTCGGGTTCAGATCCGGGCGGCCATTCTTCCCAATCACGCCTCTCCAGGTTTCACTGTCGTTGCCGACGTGAGCGTTGAAGTCTCCCAGTAGGACAAGGGAATCACCCGGGGGAGCACTTTCCAGTACTCCCTCGAGTGTTCCCAAAAAGGGTGGGTACTCTGAACTGCTGTTTGGTGCATAAGCACAAACAACAGTCAGGACCCGTCCCCCCACCCGAAGGCGGAGGGAGGCTACGCTTTCGTCCACCGGGTTGAACTCCAACGTACAGGTTTTGAGCCGGGGGGAAACAAGAATTGCCACCCCAGCCCGTCGCCTCTCACTGCCGGCAACGCCAGAGTGGAAGAGGGTCCAATCCCTCTCGAGAGAAGTGGTTCCAGAGCCCTTGCTGTGCGTCGAAGTGAGTCCGACTATATCCAGCCGGAATTTCTCGACTTCGCGCACTAGCTCAGGCTCTTTCCCCCCCAGTGACGTGACGTTCCACGTCCCAAGAGCTAGCTTCTGTAGCCGAGGATCGGACCGCCAAGTGCCCTGCCTTCGGCTGTCGCCCAGCTCACAATGCACCCGACCTCTATGGCCCCTGCTATGGGTGGTGAGCCCATTGGAGGGGTGACCCACGTTGCCTCTTCGGGCTGTGCCCGGCCGGGCCCCATGGGAACAGGCCCGGCCACCAGGCGCTCGCCATCGTGCCCCACCTCCGGGCCTGGCTCCAGAGGGGGGCCCCGGTGACCCGCGTCCGGGCGAGGGAAATCTGGGTCCATGGTTTTTCATCTTCATAAAGGTCTTCGAGCTGCTCTTTGTCTGATCCCTCACCTAGAACCTGTTTGCCTTGGGAGACCCTACCAGGGGGCTTTATGCCCCCGGACAACATAGCTCCTAGGATCATTGGGACACGCAAACTCCTCTACCACGATAAGGTTGCAGCTCAGAGAGGAGACAAATGTCCCCAAAAAAATGAAATCATACAATTTATGATAAGGTGTCATTTAAACCTGCTAAGCTGCTTCCAATTTACACAAATCACACAAGTACCAGCAGGCAATGGGTGAGATTCATGTTTGTGAGATATATTCAATAATTACTGCGTGCTTACTCACCCTGCGGTCCCCTCATTGCCAATAATTTCCATTCCCCACCTTCAACATTGACCAAGTTTTTTTTTTAAAGAATCAATACATGTGCATGTACTGTATTTTTATGGGGAGGTTAGCATTTCATCAGCACTGTACAACTGACAAATGGTGCAAGCAATCTGCAACCACCAACGTGAGCAGTTATGGGTGGATTATTGATTATATACAAAATGACTGTTGGACCTTGGTGTGGAAGAGGAAGGGGGTTGGGGGCGTGGGGGGGGGTCAGGTCTACTGAGTGCTATTTGAGTTCAAGGGGAGAGCGGCCCAGTTTTATGTCTTTATACATTATGACAGTGGACACATTCACGGCAGTTGGGATTTCTCCATGAAGCTTCTGTTCACAGAGTCAACCAGAAGGACAATCTACATCCTCACATCCAATATGCTGAGTGCACCTGAGGAAAAACTTTCATCTTAAAGCAACTTAAAGTAAAAGAAGCCTAAAATCAAATCAAAATGAAGTTAATAGTGCTGGCTTGTAAAAATGAGAAAGGTGTCTCCATCAATACCACGGTGAAGCAACTACTTTGGTGTCTGATCAGCCTAGACAGAATTTACGTTGTTAGCATTAGTTTCTGCGTTACCGTTAACAGTAACAAGTTTGTACACACGTCTAGTGATGTTCTCATTCATCAAGGTCATTGTAATCTCGGGGCATTCAATCGATCGAAACTGGACTGTTTGGTTTGTCTTAGAAGACGTTTCAACTCTCATCCGAGTAGGCTTCATCAGTTCATACTTAAAGGGGAACATTATCACAATTTCAAAAGGGTTAAAAACAATAAAAATCAGTTCCCAGTGGCTTGTTGTATTTTTTTGAAGTTTTTTTCAAAATTTTACGGGTCTCTGAATATCCCTAAATAAAGCTTTAAAATGCCTTATTTTCGCTCTCTGCGATGCGACTATCCATTTCCCTGTGACGTCACACAGTGCTGCCAATGTAAACAAACAATGGGAATACCACAGCAAGATATAGCGACATTAGCTCGGATTCAAACTCGGATTTCAGCGACTTAAGCGATTCAACAGATTACGCATGTGTTGAAACAGATGGTTGGAGTATGAAAGTATTGAAGAAGAAACTGAAGCTATTGAGCGAATAGCTATTGACGCTATTCATAGCCATAGCATGGCCGAATAGCTGCGTTAGCATCGCCGGTAAAATGTGCGGACCAAACGATCAGGACTTTCGCATCTTTTGACACTGGAGCAACTTAAATCCGTCGATTGGTAAGTGTTTGTTTCGCATTAAATGTGGGTGGAAGGAAACGTAATATAGTTGCAAATGCATCTGCAGGTTATCCATACATCTCTGTGCCATGTCTGCTTTAGCATCGCCGGTCAAATGTGGAGAAACTCCAGCACATTCAATGGGGGTCTGGCGGCAGACACTTTGGCATCTTGGGGCCAGTGGTGCAACTTGAATCCCTCCCTGTTAGTGTTGTTACACCCTCCGACAACACACCCACCAGGCATGATGTCTCCAAGGTTCCAAAAAATAGTCGAAAAAACAGAAAATAACAGAGCTGAGACCCGGTGTTTGTAATGTGTTGGAAATGAAAATGGCGGGTGTGTTACCTCGGCGACGTCACATTCTGACGTCATCGCTTCCAGCGCGATAAACAGAGAGGCGTTTAATTCGCCAAAATTCACCTATTTAGAGTTCGGAAATCGGTTAAAAAAATATATGGTCTTTTTTCTGCAGCATCAAGGTATATATTGACACTTACATAGGTCTGCTGATAATGTTCTCCTTTAAAGACTTAGATTGGTTAGATTTAGTCTTAGACTTAGATTTGTCAGATCTAGTCTTAGACTTAGATTGGTCAGATTTAGTTTAGTGGCTGGTGCCAATACCTCAGTAAGCTTCATCAGTTCATTTTCATAGACTTAGATTGATCCAATCTAGTCTTAGACTTGGATTGGTCAGATCTAATCTAGGAGCTAGTGTCAAAACCTCAAATATAAATACTCCAAAACCAGGAGGGTGTGCCTGGCCAAGGATGGTTTCGCCGTATCGTAGTGAAAAAATTTACTTTGACGCAAAACAAGCAGTCCTACCATCAAAGCCAACGACAGTAAATTCCCTTTGATAGCATTGAGGTATTATTGAGGAAATCTGACTATTTTGGACTCGTAGTAGTCCATCCACAGCTATTGTTCTGACACAAAATACCTCTGGGCTAGATCTGACCAATTAAAGTGCATGAACATTAATGGATGAAGCCTACTGAGGGATTGGCACCAGCCGCTCGACTCGATCGGACCAATCTAAGTCTATGAGCATGAACTCATGAAGCCTATTTGGCGGAACGTCTTCTAAAACCAACTAAACAGTTAAGTTTGTACGTACACTTCAACGAACACAAAAACGTGTATTCAGCAAAATGTAACAATGATTAGTGTTTTGCAATCATATCCATTGGTTCTCTTTTTGAGCTTTTGTTCATAATTGAATGGACCAACAGAAATGTGCCACTGTTTTGCAGCAAAAAAACTAACACAGTGGTACTTTGGTTTTTGTTAGTAATACTTTTAAAAAGTCAGACAAAAAACAAAAAGTACTGTTTTCATAACAAAATAAATCCAATTAATATGTTCCCAACAACACAAAAACACGTTTTACAGATCATTTATATTTTTAAAGGCAAAAATCAATGTAAAACACATATAAATGCCAAATTAAATGGATAAATAGAAATCCAAATCACTTGTACGTTCCCCTTCACTTTAAGAAAGGGAAACCGGAGGGTGTGTTCCAACTATGGTGGATCACACTCCTCAGCCTTCCCGGTAAGGTTTATTCAGGTGTACTGGAGAGGAGGCTACGCTGGATAGTCGAATCTTGGATTCAGGAGGAACAGTGTGGATTTCGTCCTAGTTGTGGAACTGTGGACCAGCTTTATACTCTGGGCAGGGTTCTTGAGGGTGCATGGGAGTTTGTCCAACCAGTCTACAGGTGTTTTGTGGACTTGGAGAAGGCATTGGACCGTGTCCCTCAGGAAGTCCTGTGGGGAGTGCACAGAGAGTATGGGGTATCGGACTGTCTTATTGTGGCGGTCCACTCCCTGTATGATCAGTGTCAGAGCTTGGTCCGCATTGCCGGCAGTAAGTCGGACACATTTCCAGTGAGGGTTGGACTCCGCCAAGGCTGTCCTTTGTCACCGATTCTGTTCATAACTTTTATGGACAGAATTTCTAGGCGCAGTCAAGGCGTTGAGGGGTTCCGGTTTGGTGGCTGCAGGATTAGGTCTCTGCTTTTTGTAGATGATGTAGTCCTGATGGCTTCATCTGGCCGGGATCTTCAGCTCTCACTGGATCGGTTCGCAGCTGAGTGTGAAACGACTGGGATGAGAATCTGCACCTCCAAGTCCGAATCCATGGTTCTCGCCCGGAAAAGCCTGGAGTGCCATCTCCGGGTTGGGGAGGAGACCCTACCCTAAGTGGAGGAGTTCAAGTACCTAGGAGTCTTGTTCACGAGTGAGGGAAGAGTGGATGGTGAGATCGACAGGCGGATCGGTGCGGCGTCTTCAGTAATGCGAACGCTGTATCGATCCGTTGTGGTGAAGAAGGAGCTGAGCCGGAATGCAAAACTCTCAAAATACCGGTCGATCTATGTTCTCATCCTTACCTATGGTCATGAGCTTTGGGTCATGACCGAAAGGACAAGATCACGGCTGTAGTGAGTTTTCTCCGCGGGTCCCTCCTTTAGAGATAGGGTGAGAAGCTCTGCCATCCGGGAGGAACTCAAAGTAAAGCCGCTGCTCCACATGGAGAGGAGCCAGATGAGGTGGTTCGGGCATCTGGTCAGGATGCCACCCCAACGCCTCCCTAGGGAGGTGTTTAGGGCACGTCCAACCTGTAGGAGGCCACGGGGAAGACCCAGGACACGTTGGGAAGACTATGTCTCCTGGCTGGCCTGGGAACGCCTCGTGATCCCCTTGGAAGAGCTGGACGAAGTGGCTGGGGAGAGGAAAGTTTGGGATTCCCTGCTTAGGCTGCTGGCCCCGCGACCCGACCTTGGATGAGCTGAAGAAGATGGATGGAAGGATAGACTTTTACGTTCATTAAAGACTTGCTGAAGATAACGACAATAAGCTGATCATGAGGACTGTAAGGGAGGGCCATGCGGACCACACCTTGGTTCTCTGCATTCCATGAGGTGGTTTTTTACTTAATAGTATTCACAACTTTCTTTGGGCTCATAGTGAATTAATTTTATAGCCATACCCAATTAAAAAAAAAAAAGGCAGGCTTGGGTTTATTTTTTGGGTACTTGATTCCGCGGAAACGTTGAAACCAAGATGGCATATAAAAACATGGGGTACTATTTTTGTATTAAAAAAAAAGGGGCGTACCAATATAAGATACCAACATAATCTTAAATACACTTTTTAAAGCCTAACCATTGTCTCAAGCCTAAAAGATCAACATTTGGAAATGTTCAGAATCAGAGTACTATTGAATGCTTGAAGACATTAAGGCAGGGGTCGGGAACCTTTTTGGCTGAGAGAACCATGAAAGCCAAATATTTGAAAATGTATTTTCATGAGAGCCATATCATCAGAATATTTTTTATTGCCATTGTTTGAGAACGGGTTCACAAACTAGGAATTGTTCTTGGTGCAATCTTGCAACATAGAACACAACACAGAATAAAATAGCATGAGCTGTAACTGAGCTATCAGATCTTGTTATTGTTCATGTGTCTGATGGCCGAGGGGAGAACACTGTTCAGGTGGTGGGAGGTCTGGGTCTGGGTCTGGAGGGACCGTAGTCTCCTGCCGGAGGGGAAGGGGAGTCTTTTTAATACTGAATAAAACTATATGCGTGCATTTTTTAAGTAAACCAACATTTTTAGAGAGTAATAAGTCTGTAATTATTTTTAATAACATTGTTATTTCTTGAACAGGTGCGGTAGAAAACGGATGGATGGATTAAAACACATGACAATGTTTTATATTTTGAACGTTATTTTTAACATCGTGATTACCAGTGGAATTATTCATTACTTATCGTGTTAAGCAATGTCAGCTAAGATTTATCAGAGAGCCAGATGCAGTCATCAAAAGAGCCACATCTGGCTCTGGAGCCACAGGTTCCCTACCCCTGTTTTAAGGGGTTATTAACAGCTACTTTTCAGCCCACTTCCAAGCTGCAATAAACGGCCTGCATGGTCTAAGGTTCAACCCCAGCATTCACAGCTGTATTTATTGAGATTTCATTTTGAATTAGAAGTCTTTATGGCAGACGACACGAGAAGATTAATTTCTGAATCGAATGTGTCCTTGACTCGAGAATTTCATCTTCCGTTGCTTTGTTTGTATTATGTTTTTTTCACTTCAAGTCCTTAGGTGCCACCCACGCGCTGCACATTTGTTTCCACTTATTCTTTCTGTTCTTTTTTTTTTCTGTTCTTTTTTTTTTCTGTTTCTGTCAATAACAATTACCGTACATTAACTCCTGTGCAAAAGAAATGCCAGCACACACACAGCCATAAACACACATCTCAACGAGCCATCTCCAACAAATATGCCGGTCACTTTCCACTCAATGGAACTAAGGATTTCATGAGTGAGATCTAAGTGGAAAGAGCTGCTATCTCTGACCCCACAGAAAGATCCAGCAGCCACACAAGGAGAGGATCAATGAATTCTCTACTCAGATGTGGTTTTCTTGAACAATTAATACTCTTTGACTTTAATTCCATAATGTCACAGGTGCCAACGTTAACGGTAGTAAACACACTGAAAAAAGAAGTATCTAGAACAGGGGTAGGGAACCTATGGCTCTAGAGCCAGATGTGGCTCTTTTGATGACTACATCTGGCTCTCAGATCAATCTTAGCTGACATTGCTTAACACGATAATTATGAATAATTTCGCTGGTAATCACAGTGCTAAAAATAACGTGCAAAATATAAAACCTTCTCATGCATTTAAATCCATCCATCCGTTTTCTACCGCACCTGTTCAAGAAGTCGCATTAATGGTAAGAAGTATTTTATGTCACAATGGGGGAGGTCGCAAGTTGCTGCAGGGTCGTTCTCCCAGGAAGGCAGACGGACTACTCGGGACATGGCATTTAGGTAAAAACATGATTTAATTTAAACTAAAAACAAAAATCGCTCACAGCGGAGGCACAACTTGGGCTAAGGAAGAAAGCTAACGCATAAACAGACTATGAACATAAATCAAACAAAACTTACTTGGCATGGCATGAAGCACAAAACTATGGCAAGGCATGAAACAAGTCAGCACAGAGCAAGAAAATATCACATTGACGCCAGGGCGACTGACTGGCAAAGACAAGCTTAAATACTGCCTCTGATTAGTGCTCGGGAAGCAGGTGAGCGGGCATTTTGTCCACCAGAGACAGGTGGACAAAATGAGTAACCAAGGAAACCAGACAAGGGAGTGGAAAAAAACAGGAACTTAAAGAGTCCAAAAGACAAACAGCACATGGCCAAACAAAAACATGATCAACAGACATGACATTTGATTTATTATTGGATAACTTCAGAATAACAATGTTATTAAAAAGAATAAGAGACTTATTATACTCAAAAAATGTTGGTCTCACTTAAAAATGCACACATTTAGTTGTATTCAGTGTTAAATAATATGATATGGCTCTCACGGAAATACATTTTGAAATATTTGGCTTTCATGGCTCTCTCAGCCAAAAAGGTTCCCGACCCCTGATCTACATGATATTGGTGATCAATGAATGCAGACTCAGCCACGTGCCAGAAATGCTTGGCAATGATGTTGTGCAAGTAACGTCTGAGTAATGTAGCATCCCAACAGAAGCACAGAGTCTGACACTCTTTTTAAACTTTATTTCCGACCTTAATACGCAGAAACAGCATCCCTCAAAAAACCAATAGAGCCACAGAGCTAGCCCGTCGCCACGACAACAACAACAAAAACAATGACAAGAAATCCTCATTATGCACCAATGAAGTTACATTAAAATTATCTTTCATTATTTTTTATACAAACCCCGTTTCCATATGAGTTGGGAAATTGTGTTAAATGTAAATATAAACAGAATACAATGATTTGCAAATCCTTTTCAACCCATATTCAGTTGAATATGCTACAAAGACAACATATTTCATGTTCAAACTGATATATTTTTTATTTTTTTGCAAATAATCATTAACTTTAGAGTTTGATGCTAGCAACACGTGACAAAGAAGTTAGGAAAGGTGGCAATAAATACTGATAAAGTTGAGGAATGCTCATCAAACACTTATTTGGAACATCCCACAGGTGTGCAGGCTAATTGGGAACAGGTGGGTGCCATGATTGGATATAAAAACAGCTTCCCAAAAAATGCTCAGTCTTTCACAAGAAAGGATGGGGCGAGGTACACCCCTTTGTCCACAACTGTGTGAGCAAATAGTCAAACAGTTTAAGAACAACCTTTCTCAAAGTGACATTGCAAGAAATTTAGGGATTTCAACATCTACGCTCCATAATATCATCAAAAGGTTCAGAGAATCTGGAGAAATCACTCCACGTAAGCGGCATGGCCGGAAACCAACATTGAATGACCGTGACCTTCCATCCCTCAGACGGCACTGTATCAAAAACCCACATCAATCTCTAAAGGATATCACCACATGGGCTCAGGAACACTTAAAAAAAAAAACACTGTCACTAAATACAGTTGGTCGCTACATCTGTAAGTACAAGTTAAAGCTCTACCATGCAAAGCGAAAGCCATTTATCAACAACATCCAGAAACGCCACCGGCTTCTCTGGGCCCGAGATCATCTAAGATGGACTGATGCAAAGTGGAAAAGTGTTCTGTGGTTGAAATTGAATATGGATTGAAAAGGATTTGCAAATCATTGTATTCTGTTTTTATTTACAGCACCTCTAACACAATTTCCCAACTCAAATGGAAACAGGTTTTGTACATTATGTATTTTCTGTGTTTTTTTAATAATTATAACAATTTGTTGTGGATTTTATTTCTTATTTTTTCGAAATAGCATTTTTATTTATTTATTAAGTACCAATTCGGGCACCATTTAAGCACGGGCAAAATGTTCCAAGAACCAATTTGGTACTATTAGCACATTTTAGATTGTTGTTCCAACTCCATACAGTGGATAGCACTGTATTTCAACTTCTTTCCATCCATCCATTTTCTACTGCGTGTCCCTGTCGGGGTCACTGGGGATGCTGGAGCCTATCTCAGCTGCATTCGGGCGGAAGGTGGGGTACACCCTGGACAAGTCGCCACCTCATCACAGGGCCAACACAGATAGACAGACAACAATTACACACTAGGGACCATTTAGTGTTGCCAATCAACCTATCCCCAGGTGCATGTCTTTGGAGGTGGGAGGAAGCCGGAGTACCCGGAGGGAACCCACGCAGTCACGGGGAGAACATGCAAACTCCAAACAGAAAGATCCCGAGCCTGGGATTGAACTCAGGACTACTCAGGAAGGACCTTTGTATTGTGAGGCACATGTATTAACCCCTTTCCACCGTGCTGCCAACAAACCTTATATGAATTGCTCGTGTGGCAGAGAATAAGAAGACGTAGCAGGAGGGATAGACATTGCCAACTTAATGACCTTCTGACACCTCGAAACTGCCTGTTTCAGAAAAGCAACCAGCTACAAATCCAGCCACTTTTTCCGGTCTTATTGGACCAGAAAAACTTTTGGACTCTAGAATTAAATCAATGTATCTTTTTGTTCAACACCCACTTCTCACGAGCAACTCTGTCTAGCTTGTGTCGTAAACAAAACACAAAAAGGGGCAACAGAGGACAGTTCATTTGTATTTCCAAATGCACGCTTTTTACTTACTTGTTGTCTCTACCACAGCATCTATAAAGAATACATGTACATGAGCCACGGACCATTACAAATACAATGACTATGATTCTTAGCGCATTCAATGGATCACAACTGGACTATTTGGTTTGTCTTAGAAGAAGTTTTGCCTCTCATCTTGTTCAAATCTAAGACTAAGACTAGATCTGGGTGGAGGACAGAGTAAAACAACTTGCACTGAGCCCAATCTATAAAATCCGCTACAGCTCCCTGATACCGAAGTACATGTCAAACTACTTCCTTAACGTAAATGACCGCCATAACCACAACACCAGGGGGAGCTCCACAAACCACGTTAAACACAGATTCCGATCCAACAAAAGTCTTAACTCATTCTCCTTCTATGCCACATCAATGTGGAATGCACTCCCAACAGGTATAAAAGTAAGTGCATCTCTATCCTCCTTCGAAAACGCACTAAAAGAACACTTCCAGGCAACTACAACCCTAGACTAACACCCTCACCCCTCCATGTCCCACCTCCCCGGATGATCTAATGTATATACTTGTTCTTATAATGTATATACTTGTTCTTATGCTTTCTGAGCCCACTATGTTCACTGTACATATCCTACTAAATCACACTTACACTGTTACAATGTCCATTTCTCAGATTATATTATTGTTGATGACTGAAGTGCTGATATCAACCAAACCTAAACCCTCCTCATCCCACCCCCCGAATCGTAAAAAATGTGAATAATTCAATGTATATACTCTGATGATTAACTTGTGTGATGACTGTATTATGCTGATAGTATATATTTGTACTAGGGCTGTGAATCTTTGGCTGTCCCACGATTCGATAATATATCGATTTTTTCGATTCCCGATTCAAAAACGATATTTTTCCGATTCAAAACAATTCTGTATTCATTCAATACATAGATTTCAGCAGGATCTACCCCAGTCTGCTGACATGCTTGCAGAGTAGTGGATTTCTTTTTAAAAAAAGCTTTTATAATTGTAAAGGACAATTTTTTATCAACTGATTGCAATAATGTAAATTTGTTTTAACTATTAAACGAACCAAAAATGACTTATTTTATCTTTGTGAAAACATTGGACACAGTGTGTTGTCCAGCTTATGAGATGCCATGCAAGTGTAAGCCACTGTGACACTATTGTTCTTTTGTTTTATTTTTATAAATGTCTAATGATAATGTCAATGAGGGATTTTTAATCACTGCTATGCTGAAATGATAACTAATATTGATACTGTTGTTGATAATATTCATTTTTGTTTCACTACTTTTGTTTTGTTCTGTGTGGTGTTTGTGTCTCCTCTCAATTGCTCTGTTTATTGCAGTTCTGAGTGTTGCTGGCTCAGGTTTGGTTTTGGAATTGGATTGCATTGTTATGGTATTGCTGTGTATTGTTTTGTTGGATTGATTAAAAAAAAAAAATACATATCGATTTTTTAAAAATGAGAATCAATTCTGAATTGCACAACGTAAACGATTCGATTCGTATTCGGATTGATTTTTTCCCACACCCCTAATTTGTACCATGAATTGATTAACGTGGACCCCGACTTAAACAAGTTGAAAAACTTATTGGGGTGTTACCATTTAGTGGTCAATCGTACGGAATATGTACTGTACTGTGCAATCTACTAATAAAACTCTCAATCAATCAATCTAACTGACCAATTTAAGTCTATGAGCATGGATTGATGAAGAACCAAACAGTCCAGTTGCGATCGATTGAATGCCCTGTGGATGCAATGACCTTTATGAATGAAAACATCTATAGAAATGAATATGATATTAACAATGTGTTTATTTATTTTGTCAATAGTCTACTATAAACAGACAGTCCCAATTAGGGCTGAGCGATCTGGCCTTTTTTAATATCTCGATATTTTAAGCCATATCACGATACATGATTATTATCTCGATATTTTCCCTTAGCCTCGAATGAACACTTGATACGTATAATCACAGCACTATGATGATAGTAAGTGTCTACATTAAAACATTCATACTGCATTAATATATGCTACTTTCAAGATTGTCAGAGACATTTTAAAAGAAGTTATTAGTGCACTTTTGTGCATGATGTCACTAAGATGACATATCAAAACAACACTAAATTAAAGTGCACATTTTGTACAGAACACCACTACAATAGTTTAAAACAAATAAAGTGCACTTTTGTGCATGATGTCACACAAGATATTTCAATAACTGTCAAATAAAAATGAGCTGCTTAATAGGAAATCAAATCGCTATTTTTGTTGGTTACTGCGGACGTTACCTCTTCTGTTCACTATTTTTTTTTTTATACGGTGTTAACGTGGAAATGGTTGCCTCTGCATTTTGTTGGTGTGGCACCGAATGGAGATGTTGAAATGCGGAGTAAGCACTCTTCATTTTCTAGTGGGTGACTTTTCAAATGATGCTACATATTAGCAGTAATGCTACTTGTTGTAGCAACCCTTTAGCCCCACACTTGACAAATTACAGTTGTCTGGTCGACATCTTCCCACTTGAAGCCAAACCACCGCCAGAAAATTGACCCCCTGCTGTTTTTCTTGGGAATTACTTCTTCCTTTATATATTTCCAGATTGGCACCTTTTCTCTCTCGTATTACCACTCGCAACACAGCTAACGTTACCCATGCTGCTACCTCTCTGCTCCGTGAGGGCGTATACGTATGTGACGTATGAGGTGACAGTATGTGACGTGTGTAAGAAGGTGCGCTTACTGTCTGTGAGAAGGAGAGACAAGAAAGAGTGGGAGGAGCCTGTCAAACTCTGGCCCCGTGTAATTTCATTTGGCCCTTGAGGCAATATCAAATTAACAATAGAGCTGGCCCGCCGCTGTAACACCACATTCACCGCTAATACTCATACTCGTCAACACTCCCAATTTTCCCGGGAGACCCCCGAGGTTCAGTGCCCCTCCAGAATTTCTCCCGATTTCCACCCTAACAATAATATTTGGGGCGGGACGTAAAAGCACTGCTTTTGGCGTTCTCTACATGTTGCCACGTCCACTTTTCTTCCATAAAAACAGCGTCCCAGCCCACTCACATAATATATGCAGCTCATACACACACACACACAAGTGTATGCAAGGCATACTTGGTCAACAGCCATACAGGTCACACTGAGGGTGGCCGTATAACAAGGTTAACACTGTTACAAATATGCGCCACACTGTGAACCCACAGCAAACAAGAATGACAAACACATTTCGAGGGAACATCCGCACCGTAACACAACCGGACAAATACCCAGAACCCCTTGCATCACTCACTCTTGCGGGACGCTACAATATACACCCCCGCTACCACCAAACCCCGCCCCAACTCAAACCCGCCGCCGAAAAAAGGCATTACATTTGTGTTTTTATTTAATATGCTATTGATATTTTTTAATTATTATTATTTGAAACTGGATTTTACATGTCACTATAAAGTTATATAAGCCTTGCTTGGTGAAGTGAAGTGAATTATATTTATATAGCGCTTTTCTCTAGTGACTCAAAGCACTTTACATAGTGACACCCAATATCTAAGTTACATTTAAAGCAGTGTGGGTGCCACTGGGACCAGGTGGGTAAAGTGTCTTGCCCAAGGACACAACGGCAGTGACTAGGATGGCGGAAGCGGAATTGAACCTGCAACCCTGAAGTTGCTGGCACGGCCGCTCTACCAACCGAGCTATGCCGCCCATATTGGTCAATATTCAATGCAAAACTTGTTTGGGTCCTTATTAAAGGGTTAATTTGTTCGACCCTGGCCCGCGGCTTTGTTCGGTTTTAAATGTTGGCCCACTCTGTATTTGAGTTTGACACCACTACTGTAGTGTAATGCCCGCTGCTAAAAGCAACTGCGTGAGAAGGTATACTCCAATATCACCATATAGTCCTTTTCTATATCGCACCGAGACAAAGCCGCGATACATCGAGTATATCGATATATCGCCCAGCCCTAGTCCCCATAACAACACTGAATTGACTTGGTGAACTTACCAATAATTTGGTGATTGCTGTTCCATATAGGAACACAAAGCACTGAGCGGATGTGGAAGTCTGAAAACTGGTCCGCCTAAAAAAAAAAAGAAGATGGTAAATACATTAATAACAACAATAACCATTCATCTGCATTGAAAACATATTTACTGTACTCAGCATAATACTTGAAGTAATGAGACCTACAAAGTTCCACAACAAACATTTTACACAATACCCACCTGTTAAATATTAAACTCTTCATAAATGGTGTTTTTCCCCACTGGGTTATTAATGATGCATTCATGCACCACCTCTGATGGAAGAGATGTGGTATGTGGAGCTTTAAAGAGGCCATGCAGCAGAACAACCTGCATGGTTGATACAGAGCCTGCAGGCAAGTGGTGGCTTTAGCACCAGGAGGACTAATATGCTCGGTTTGTGCAATTTCTGCTTAATGGCTCCAATGTCAGACACTTGATACCTGAAGCAGAAAGAGGCTTCCGACACGTGTCTCTAATCATACTAACTGCTAAAAGCCCTCATGGCAATAATGGCTTAGTGGTGTTGGAACATGCTGGGTTAACAGTTTCATTGAAGTTCATCACGTTTCCACGCTCACAACCCAACATTTCTGAAGAGGAGAAGGAAGAAGCATAGTATATCATCTTAGCCTATCTCCATGTCTCAGCACTTACTGATAGTTTGTTCATGTCTTGTGTTAACATGTCCGCCTTTATGCTTTTGCAAATGTTATAGGTAATAATGCAAAGTTCTGACACTTGACAATTAAAGGCCTACAGAAATGAGATGTTCTTATTTAAACGGGGACAGCAGGTCCATTCTATGTGTCATACTTCATCATTTCGCGATATTGCCATATTTTTGCTGAAAGGATTTAGTAGAGAACATCCACGATAAAGTTCGCAACTTTTGGTCGCTAATAAAAAAGCCTTGCCTGTACCGGAAGTAGCAGACGATGTGCGCGTGACGTCACGGGTTGTGGAGCTCCTCACATCTGAACATTGTCTAAAATCATGGCCACCAGCAGCGAGAGCGATTCGGACCGAGAAAGCGATGATTTCCCCATTAATTTGAGCGAGGATGAAAGATTCGTGGATGAGGAAAGTGAGAGTGAAGGACTAGAAGAAAAAAAAAAGACGAGGGCAGTGGGAACAATTCAGATGTTATTAGACACATTTACTATGATAATTCTGGAAAATCCCTTATCTGCTTGTGTTACTAGCGTTTTAGTGAGATTATACGGTCATACCTGTAGAACAGGGGTAGGGAACCTATGGCTCTAGAGCCAGATGTGGCTCTTTTGATGACTGCATCTGGCTCTCAGATTAATCTTAGCTAACATTGCTTAACACGATAATTATGAATAATTTCGCTGGTAATCAGTGTTAAAAATAACATTCAAAATATGAAACATTCTCATGCATTTTTATCTATCCATCCGTTTACTACCTCACCTGTTCAAGAAGTCAAGAATGGTAAGAAGTATATTATTTATTATAAGTTAGCTTCAGAATAAAAATGTTATTGAAAAGAATAACAGATGTGTTATACCCTGATGTTGGTTTTACATACAAATGCACACATTTAGTTGTATTCAGTGTTAAAAAAAAAAATTATATGGCTGTCACGGAAATACATTTTAAAATATTTGGTTTCCATGGCTCTCTCAGCCAAAAGGGTTCCCGACCCCTGCTGTAGAACCTGAAAGTCGGAGGGGTGTGGCCAAGGGTGTGGTGACCGCCAGTGTCTCCGAGGGAAGCCACGTTTTTTTCTACGAGGCGAAGGCAGCCGGGCTGAGATTTTTAATTTTTTCCCTTCCTCCACGGTGTAAGCATCTGACGGTCGGGGGCGGCCGGTGGGTGGAGGCAAGAGAGTCCGCAGCTGCAGGAGGAACGAGGCAAGCTCTCCGCTCATATCTACGGTAAGAGCCAACTTAATACCACAATTTTCTCACCGAAACCTGCCAGTTGAAATGTGGTAGGGAACCATGTTTGCTTGACTGCTCTGTTCCATAGTAAAGCTTCACCGTCATCTTTCTGGAATGTAAACAAGGAAACACCGGCTGTGTTTGTGTTGCTAAATGCAGCCGCAATACACCGCTTCCCACCTACATCTTTCTTCTTTGACGTCTCCATTATTAATTGAACAAATTGCAAAAGATTCAGCAACACAGATGTCCAGAACAGTGTGTAATTATGCGTTTAAAGCAGACGACTTATAGCTGATATCGGTGCTGGATCTAAAAGTTCGCTACAATCCACAACGTCACGCGCACGCCTCATCATACCGCGACTTTTTCAGCAAGATAATTCGCCCAAAATTTAAAATTGCAATGTAGTAAACTAAAGCGGCCGTATTGGCATGTGTTGCAATGTTAATATTTCATCATTGATATATAAACTATCAGACTTTGTGGTCGCTAGTAGTGGCTTTCAGTAGGCCTTTAACATTTCCACCTTTATGCTTTTGCAGATGTTATAGGTAATAATGCAAAGTTCTGACACTTGACAATTAAAGGTAAAATGCTAAATGGTTGTACTTGTATAGCGCTTGTCTACCACTTTTTAAGGAGCCCAAAGCGCTTTGACATTATTTCCACATCCACCCATTCACACACTGATGGCGGGAGCTGCCATGCAAGGCGCTAACCAGGGGCCATCAGGAGCAAGGGTGAAGTGTCTTGCTCAAAGACACAACGGACGTGACTAGGACGGTGGAAGATGGGGATTGAACCAGGAACCCTCAGATTGCTGGCACGGCCACTCTCCCAACTTGAAAGCTCCAATTACTTCACATTAAAAATTCCACATAATTTGTGTGTTGACATACAAACAAATCAAGGTTTTTGTTAACAAAAGACATAAAACAAACAAAAAAAACATGAAAAAATATTAAAAACGTATAATCGATGTATAGATCTGAAGTTGATCTAGAAGTTTAAGCATTGAACGTTAAAAAAAAATGTATGACTTATTTTGTACTCTTTGGGAGACTTTTGGATCCCTAAGAATTTCAGTGGGATTTTTTATTTTTATTTTACAAACATACATAATAATGAATCAAAATCAATGTTGTTATGAGTATTGACCTGTTGAAGGCTCCAATTGTTCACATTAAAAAATCCACTTAAAACATTTTGGGGGAGAATTATTACATAATTTGCGTTTTTGCCATGAAAATAAAATCCAAGGTTTTTGTTGACAAAAAAGACATAAAACAAACAAAAAACATGAAAAAATATTTGAAAAGTATAAACGACGTATGGATTTGAAGATGATCAAGAATTTTAAGCATTGAAAGTGAAAAAAAAAAGGTATGACTTATTTTTCACTCTTTTATAAGTGGGACCCTTTTGGATCCCTAAGAATTATAGTGGGATTTTTTTTTTCATTTTACAAACATACATAATAATGAATCAAAATCAATGTTATGAGTTATTGACCTGTTGAAGGCTCTGTCACGCCAAATTTCTTCCCCCTTACAAAAACCTTCCCCCCGGAAGACATTTGGCGTGACAACCCCTCTAATGCCTGAAGGACCCCAATGAGGGCGTGATAATACCAAGTTATATGAGTTACAGCTGCAAAATTAGCGAAGCAAAAATAGCTTTAAAGGATTAACATGCTGGAATGCTAATATTTTTTCCTCACCGTTATTTTTCACCAATGACAATCAGCCAATTATAATGCTTTTAAAACAGGCAGCTGTGCGGGCTGCTTTAAGGTCCTTCCAACCTCATCGGGGTCCTTCAGGCATTAGAGGGGTTGTCACGCCAAATGTTTTTGTAGGGGGGAAGACATTTGGCGTGACAACTCCAAATACTTCACATCAAAAAATCCACTTCAAGATTTTTGGGGGAAATCATGACATAAATTGTGTTTTTGCCATACAAACAAATCAAGGTTTTTGTTGACAAAAAGGACAAAAAACAAACCAAAAAACATGAAAAAATATTAAAAACGTATAAAACACTGGTCTAGATGATACGTATTGAATATGCTTTGGTGAACATTTTACATGAATTTGCTGGACAGTCACTTTTATAACAGTCTTTTTGAGTCTATATGCAAGAAGTTTGAGTGTGGAAATCTTCCCAGATCTCCAAAAGTATCACAATTTATCTTTTTGAAAAAGGAACGCAGTTGTGTACATTTATATAAATATATATTTTGAAGTGGTTGCTTTTATCTTTTTTCTAAACACGGTCAAAAATAAAATGCATATATTATATAAAATCACCGGGTACACCATCAGGTACACATGCACACTCTCCGATGGATTTAGAGAGAGCATAAAAAAGTTGTTTTCAGCAGCATTAATGTCACTGCATGTCGCACGTCAGTGTTATTATGCACATGCCACAATGAGATGAAGATAACATTTTATTTGACATTTCTTTGTGTTTCCTCATGGCCTGAAGCAAAGGAACTTTTCCCCCTTTGACTGCGAGCTGAATAAAATGACCTACTTGCCGAAGTAGGACCCAAACGCAGAGCATAAAATAAATAATGATAGTAACAAAAAGAGCACTCAAAAATGAGTGAGGAAAAAATAACTAACGATGAACACTTTAAGTGTGAAGAACAGAAATCACACGGAAGGTGTGGAGATGTAACAGTTAACAATACACAGCAACACTGGGACTGAGCCACAGGGAATGGGAAGCGTGAGTGGAGCCAAAGCAGAGGAGATGTACACGACTGGAAGGGTGCAACATCAGGAATCTACTGCCGCCGACTGAAGGGACTGGGGAGCTTATATTATATATATATATATATATATATATATATATATATATATATATATATATATATATATATATATATATATATATATATATATATTAGGGCTGGGCAACGATTAAAAATGTTAATCAAAGTTAATCGCAGTATTTCTCCGATTAATCGCGATTAACTGTATTGTATACGCAAAGCCCAATAATGAATTCAAAAGTAGTGTGTAGTGCACCTTTATTGGAATATTCTCCCACATGAACAAAAGCGCCAAAACATTTGTTGTGCAAACACAATTTAAATCAGTCCTTGTTAAACAGTAGCAGTTAAATAGCATATTTGATGAAAATCAACTCCAAAAATGTAAATACAAACATTTAAGCTTATTGCCACTGCCAGGGTATTTAAGTTATCCTGTTTGTTATGGAAAATAAATATAATCTACATACAAATCTCTGAGCCACAATCATAACATCTGAACAGGCAATTTCTGAGGTAACAGCAGAAACATTTTTTTTATCAGGGATCTTATGTTTAAAAAACCTATATTATAGGTAGTGGGCTGTTTGAGGGAATTTTGTATCAAATGATCCGTAGTAGCAATATTAATAATGTTGTGTTTATTCTGCGTAGTGCACTTAAAATAATTATGACCATATCTAGGAATTGATATGATGGGAATTTTGCTTGGTGCTTTGATAAACTGAAGGCATCATATACATGGTACTATATTGTGATGTTATGAGCCAGGGAAAAAAAGAACTACCCTACCCAGCATGCAGCAGGAGTGAGGAGCATGTATAGGTTGTGTCGCCATGACGGCATCTTGTATGTTGTGATATGCACGCTCTGAAAGCAAACGTTAAGAAGTCAGCCAACACTCCTGGTCTGCATTATTCATAAATAGACAGACAACACATATACTCCGCTGCTTCACAGGCCGCTGGATGTAGCCGGCAAAGTATTCCCATGCTAGCTAGCCGCTCTAGCAAGCACGCCTCATTCAGTCCCAAACGGCCCGATCTATCCACATCCAGAATTGTCTGGCGGTCGTAAGTGATCCCGGAGTGACCACGCTGTAAGCCAGCCAGGACATTTGCAGAATTGTCCGCTATTTTTGACAAATGTTGCATCTTTACCAAGAGCCCCTCCACGCCGAAGTACATCCGGGAGATGCCATCTTGTTAAGAAAAGGCGTTAACAAAATAAAAGCATGTAAACAACAAACGCAAATGTGCGATAAAATAATTGTCGGCGTTAATAGATTGATGAGTTAACTCGTAATTAACGCATTAATTTGCCCACCCCTAATATATATATATATATATATATATATATATATATATATATATATATATATATATATATATATGTATATATATATTTTCCTGAAGGAACTCTCCCGAAGGAATCAATAAAGTACTATCTATCTATCTATCTATCTATATAATATATATATATATATATATATATACATAGAGAGAGAGAGAGAGAGAGAGAGAGAGAGAGAGAGAGAGATTATGTTTATGTTCCATTACAGTAAGTGTGTTCATCCTAAACATTCTTGCCACTTCATTTCACATAAAATAATATTTCTTAGCCTTTTTTTTGGACACATACCCCAATAATACCTTATGTGGGTTCTTCCGAGGATGTCGTAGCCGTAGTGGTTTGTACAGTCCTTTGAGACATTTGTGATTTAGGGCTATAAAAATAAATATTGATTGATTGATTGATTGATTGAATAATAATGGTGCCATGGGCTTAATACCATGACAATGTCATATTGTGAGATATTGATACTGTTACATCCCTAATCAACACTAATCACCCTTCTGCAGGCGATTCTTTGCATATTTATTGAGTGCGTCTGAAAGGTATGTGCAAACTGGCAGTTGCGCACACGGTAGTGAAAAATGAGGTAATTGCGCTACAAAGACAGACGTTGGACGGAGAATCATCCGTTCTATGAATGCTTGTCAACATAAATGGACTGACAGATATTAAGATGATTACATATATTGTCTATTCAGCAATATCATTTTATAACTGCTGGATGACAATAAAATGAAAATTCAATTGATGTGTGTTTTCTCCTGCATGAATGAACGTCTTTCAGTATGTACTTTCTTACATTCGGATCATTCCAGATGCATGAATGTGCTGCTTTTGAAATGCTACGCCGCCTCTGAGCCAAGTGCACCATCAGCGCGCTAAAAATAGTTTCTGTTGTCAATAGATTGTGATTCTATATTGCAGAAAAAGCATTACAGATTATAGATGTGTGCTCTTAGTTAAAGAACAACACAAACAGGATGGAGAGCATGATAACGTGAATGTGGAGAGCACATAATGCCTTTAGGACTTGCAAAAAACCTCCTTTTAGGCGCGGCCTGTACACACATATCTTTGTAGATCACACACAACACACCTACTAATAGTACATGCAGTTTTATAGTTTGCACACGCTGTTTAGTGTGTGATATTTGGATCTCAGTAGATCAGGTGTCTAAAGTCTGAATAAGAGCCTTCAGCAGGTGTTGACATCAAGACGTAGACAGACGGTCTCATCAAAACTGCATGCCATGAACTTTAAGCTTTAAGGCTTTGGCATTGTTTAATAAAAGTATCCAACATTGTAACAACATTTATAAGTCAAAAAAGGCTAAATTGTTGTTGTTCTGTTGTTGTTATTGTTGTGTTTGCTGTTGTTGTTGTTATCTTATCCCCCTCGGTCTTGCTTTTGTTCTCTTTCTGTCCACTCCTGCTCCTGCACAGCTGCACCCAATAATAATACAAATCCATTTAATAAAGTCAAATACAAATAAGGCAACAAGAAAAGTATCCCACACTTTTCTTTTGTAGAGTAAATTTGTACAGCCGAGATGAGCATCTATGTCTACTATATGACTTGCCTGAGTAGCTGCACAGGACAAAACAAAACCCACTAAATTCATCACAGGTCCCTAGTTACGAAACGTTTGTCGTTGTGGTTAGAGGTTGTTTTTCCCAAAATGCTTTGCTTGTATTATGTTTGTTTATTGTTTATTGAGACCGGCAACATTATTATTTTCAAACCAACAATGAAGGACACCAAGAATTGATTAACGTGGACCCCGACTTAAACAAGTTGAAAAACTTATTGGGGTGTTACCATTTAGTGGTCAATTGTACAGAATATGTACTGTACTGTGCAATCTACTAATAATATGTACTGTACTGTGCAATCTACTAATAATATGTACTGTACTGTGCAATCTACTAATAATATGTACTGTACTGTGCAATCTACTAATAATATGTACTGTACTGTGCAATCTACTAATAATATGTACTGTACTGTGCAATCTACTAATAATATGTACTGTACTGTGCAATCTACTAATAATATGTACTGTAATGAGCAATCTACTAATAATATGTACTGTAATGAGCAATCTACTAATAATATGTACTGTACTGTGCAATCTACTAATAATATGTACTGTACTGTGCAATCTACTAATAATATGTACTGTACTGTGCAATCTACTAATAATATGTACTGTACTGAGCAATCTACTAATAAAAGTATCAATCAATCAATCAAAGGCACAAAAAAATCGGTTTACATCCAAATCGCCATTTTTATTAATCCCAATTATAAATCAATTAATAATTTTCTAAAATCTATTTGAAAAAAAACAAACAAAAAACTTATATTAAAACTTTTTTTTTTTTTTTATAAGAATTTATTTTTAAAACGACGCTCTTCGGCAATCTCCATTCAACCAGAACAAACGTTTCTGACTTCTAACCTATTTTCATTAGAGAGGTCTGATAATATCGTACAGCCGATTTTATCATCCGATAAATGCTTTACAATGTAATATTGGAAATTATCGGTATCAGTTTCAAAAGTAAAATGAGTGGTACACGGACGTAGGGAGAAGTACAGAGCAGTTGTGTCTCCCACTCATACTTGCCAACCCTCCACATTTTCCCGGGAGACTCCCGAATTTCAGTGGCCCTCCCGAAAATCTCCCGGGTCAACCATTCTCCCAAACTTCTCCCGATTTCCACCCAGACAACAATATTGGGGGCGTGCCTTAAAGGCACTGCCTTTGCGTGACGGCCCAGTCAAATAATATCTATGGCTTATCACACACACAAGTGAATGCAAGGCATACATGTCACACTGAGGGTGGCTGTATAAACAACTTTAAAGGCCTACTGAAAGCCACTACTACCAACAACGCAGTCCGATAGTTTATATATCAATGATGAAATATTAACATTGCAACACATGCCAATAAGGCCTTTATAGTTTACTAAATTACAATTTCAAATTTCCCGCGGAGTTTCCTGTTGAAAAAGTCACGGAATGATGACGCGATGACGACGTGTGTTTGTGACGTTATTGGTTGGAGGGGACATATCAGCCCAGCACCACTTACGGCTAAAAGTAGTCTCTTTTCATCGCGCAATTCCACAGTATTTTGGACATCTGTGTTGCTGAATCTTTTGCAATTTGTTCAATTAATATTGGAGAAGTCCAAGTAGAAAGATGCAGGTGGGAAGCTTTAGCCTTTAGCCACACAAACACACGGTGTTTCCTTGTTTAAAATTCCCGGAGGTGAAGCTTTACTATGGATCAGAGCAGTCAAGCACACATGGATCACGACTACATGTCAACCGGCAGTTTGCAGTGAGAAAATTGTGGAAATAAGTCGCCTCTTACAGGAGATCAGCAGAGCCAGCGTCCTCCTGCTGCCGTGCCTTCTCTCAGAGATTCTGGCGTCAAAAAACACCCGTGCACACACCCCTCCGACTTTAAGGTACTATTTAACTCACTAAAACACCAGCAACACAATAGGCAGATAAGGGACTTCCCAGATTGATCCTAGTAAATGTGTCTAAAAACATCTGAAACGCTCTCACTGCCGACCTAAAGTTGCGAACTTTATCGTCTCTACTAAATCCTTTCAACAGAAATATGGCAATATCGCGAAATGATCAAGTATGACACATAGAATGGACCTGCTATCCCCGTTTAAATAAGAAAATCTCATTTCAGTAGGCCTTTAACACTGTTACAAATATGCGCCACACTGTGAACCCACACCAAACACATTTCGGGAGAACACCTGCACCGTAACACAACATAAACACAACAGAACAAATACCAGGCCCCCTTGCAGCACTAACTCTTCTGGGACGCTACAATACACCCCCCACCCCCTCCAAACCCCTCCCACCTCAACCTTCTCATGCTCTCTCAGGGAGAGCATGTCCCTAATTCCAAGCTGCTGTTTTGAGGCATGTTAAAAAAAATCATGCACTTTGTGACTTCAATAATAAATATGGCAGTGCCATGTTGGCATTTTTTCCATAACTTGACTTGATTTATTTTTGGAAACCTTGTTAAATTGTTTAATGCATCCAGCAGGGCATCACAACAAAATTAGGCATAATAATGTGTTCATTCCACCACTGTATGTATCGGTATTGGTTGATATCGGAATTGGTAAATAAGAGTTGGACAATATCGGCATATCGGATATCGGCAAAAAAGCCATTATCGGACATCTCTATTTTTCATCATACTTGTGTGAATGCTTTTCAGCAGTCTCGCATAAAAAAAAGAATATTTTGAATTGATAATCACGTTGACTCGATTCTGAATCGAATTGTCACCCCAGGACTCCATTTGTTAGGTGCTCAAAGATTCCCGCCCCTAAAAGGACAGTCTGTATTGCTCCCCCTCACTGGTACACCTGTGTACGCCCTGAGATGGGTAGGTTGTGAGTTCCAATCCCGTCCAAGTCATACCAAAGACTATAAAAATGGGAGCCATTACCTCCCTGCTTGGCACTCAGCATCAAGGCTTGGAATTGGGAGTTAAATCACTAAAAATGATTCCTGGGTGCGGCCACCGCTGCTGCTCACTGCTCCCCTCACCTCCCAGGGAGTGATTAAGGCTGATGGGTCAAATGCAGAGAATGATTTCGCCACACCTAGAGTGTGTGTGTGACAATCACTGGTACTTTAACTTTAACTTTCACCAATTGCAGGTGGCGATGAGGTGGTGACTTGTCCAGGGTGTACCCCGCCTTCCACCCGATTGTAGCTGACCCCAAAAGGGAATAAGCGGTAGAAAATGGATGGATGGTAATTGCAGGTTCGGTAAATGACAGTCTATATCAGTGGTTCTCAAATGGGGGTACATGTACCCCTGGGGGTACTTGAAGGTATGCCAACGGGTGAGTGAGATTTTTTTTAAATATTCTAAATATAGCAACAATTCAAAAATCCTTGATAAATATATTTATTGAATAATGCTTCAACAAAATATTGATGTAAGAAATGCAACAATGCAATATTCAGTGTTGACAGCTAGATTTTTTGTGGACATGTTCCATAAATATTGATGTTAAAGATTTATTTTTTTGTGAAGAAATGTTTAGAAGGAAGTTGATGAATCCAGATGGATCTCTATTACAATCCCCAAAGAGGGCACTTTAAGTTGATGATTACTTCTATGTGTAGAAATCTTTATTTATAATTGAATCACATGTTTATTTTTCAACAAGTGTTTTAGTTATTTAGTTATCTTTTGTTCCAAATAGTTCAAGAAAGACCACTACAAATGAGCAATATTTTGCACTGTTATACAATTTAATAAATCAGAAACTGATGACATAGTGCTGTATTTTACTTCTTTATCTCTGTTTTCAACCAAAAATGCTTTGCTCTGATTAGGGCAGGGGTGTCCAAACTTTTTCCACTGAGGGCCGCAAACTGAAAAATCAAAGCAAGCAGGGGCCATTTTCATGATTTTTTATTTTAAAAACCAATACAATATAAGTATAAAAAATATACATTCAGGCCTCCAATCAGTTATGATCCCGGGGACCCCAAAGAGTTTTGGTCAAAAAAAAATATTAGAAATGTGTCATTATTCAGTATTATTATTTGTATTATTATTCAAGTTTTAAATCTCTAGACCAGGGGTCACCAACGCGCTGCCCGCGGGCACCAGGTCGCCCGTAAAGACCAGATGAGTCGCCCGCTGGCCTGTTCTAAAAATAGCAGCACTTACCAGTGAGCTGCCTCTATTTTTTTTATTTTTTTTTATTTACTAGCAAGCTGGTCTCGCTTTGCTCGACATTTTTAATTCTAAGGGAGACAAAACTCAAATAGAATCTGAAAATCCAGGAAAATATTTTATAGACTTGGTCTTCACTTGTTTAAATAAATTCATTTATTTTTTTACTTTGCTTCTTATAATTTTCAAAAAGACAATTTTACAGAAAAAATACAACCTTTTTATACACATATACCTTTTTACCTTTTAAATTCCTTCCTCTTCTTTCCTGACAATTTAAATCAATGTTCAAGTATTTTTCTTTTTATTGTAAAGAATAATAAATACATTTTAATTCTTCATTTTAGCTTCTGTTTTTTCGACGAAGAATATTTGTGATATATTTCTTCAAACATATTATGATTAAAATTCAAAAAAATTATTCTGGCAAATCTAGAAAATCTGTAGAATCAAATTTAAATCTTATTTCAAAGTAGATTTTAACCTATTTAAAATATGTAAACAAAATTCTAAAATTAATCTTGATCAGGAAAAATTACTAATGATGTTCCATAAATTTTATTTATTTATTTATTTTTTTTTCAAAAAGATTCGAATTAGCTCATTTTAATCTTAATTTTTTTCGGTTGAATTTTTTATTTTAAAGAGTCAAAATTGAAGAGAAACTATGTTTCTAAATTTAATTTTAATTTTTTTCGTGTTTTCTCCTCTCATACCGTTCAATTAAGTGTTTTTTTTCATCTTACGTAAAAAGAAAAAAGATGTAGGACGGAATGACGGACAGAAATACCCATTTTTTTATATATATAGATTTATTTATTAAAGGTAAATTGAGCAAATTGGCTATTTCTGGCAATTTATTGAAGTGTGTATCAAACTGGTAGCCCTTGGCATTAATCAGTACCCAAGAAGTAGCTCTTGCTTTCAAAAAGGTTGCTGACCCCTGGTCTAGATCAACATTAGGGGGGGAAAATGGAAAAAACACAAAATATGCAATATTTTCACCCAATAACTTTTTTAGGTGGAATATTTGAGATTATATAATAATTGGAGCCTTAATTTTGGATTTTGATACATTATTATTTTTTGAGCAATGACACTTAAAAACAAATCACACTAAAATAATTGGGGATCTAAAAGTGTTCTACTTATTAAAGTGTTAAAAAATAAATAAAACATTTTTTTTACCGTTTACTTTTAGCACAATAATCTCAAGATCAACTTCAGATATATCCGTCAATTTTAAGTTTTATTGTTGTTTATGTTTTGTTTGTTTGTTTTAGGCCCTTCTTTTAAAAAAAAACAGCTCAGTTTTTTATATGGCAAAACAAAATATGCAACATTTTCCCCAAAAATATCTCAAAGTGGAATATTTAATGTGACATAATCGAAGTGAATAGGTCAACAATTCAAAATGACATTGATTTTGATTCATTATTATTTTTTAAAGAAAGAAAAAGCCTGTATGGCAGCTTTGTGTTATAAGAGTAAGCATTGCAACAATTTCTTGTTAAATTTCACCTGTTTGCTCTTTTATACCACTTTCCATCCATTTTCTACCGCTTATTCCCTTTGGGGTCGCGGGGGGCGCTGGCGCCTATCTCAGCTACAATCGCGCGGAAGGCGGGGTACACCCTGGACAAGTCGCCACCTCATCACAGGGCCAACACAGATAGACAGACAACATTCACACACTAGGGACCATTTAGTGTTGCCAATCAACCTATCCCCAGGTGCATGTCTTTGGAAGTGGGAGGGACCTATCCCCAGGTGCATGTCTTTGGAAGCGGGAGGAAGCCGGAGTACCCGGAGGGAACCCACGCATTCACGGGGAGAACATGCAAACTCCACACAGAAAGATCCCGAGCCTGGATTTGAACCCAGGACTGTAGGACCTTCGTATTGTGAGGCAGACGCACTAACCCCTCTTCCACCGTGAAGGCCTTTTATACCACGTTTTATGTTTTAAATTTTTTTCAATTGTATTTTTAAAATGTGCCGTGGAGCCGTTAAAAAATGACCTGCGGGCCACAAATGGCTCCCGGGCTGCACTTTGGACACCCATCCATCCATCCATCCATTTTCTACCGCTTATTCCCTTTCGGGGTCGCGGGGGGCGCTGGCGCCTATCTCAGCTACAATCGGGCGGAAGGCGGGGTACACCCTGGACAAGTCGCCACCTCATCACAGGGCCAACACAGATAGACAGACAACATTCACACTCACATTCACACACTAGGGACCATTTAGTGTTTGAATTAAAAACATATTCACAGTGGGTACATCACTGAAAAAGGTTGAGAACCACTGGTCTAGACATCCATACACTTGGAAATGTTGGCAATAAAAACCTAAGAAAAATCCTACATGGCTGACAAACAAGCATTTATCAAATCAAATCAACTTTATTTATGAAGCACATTTAAAATGTACCAGAGTGGTAGCCAAAGTGCAGTACGATGGGCAGGTTAAAAAGTAATATTGCAATATCAGGAATTGCAGTGCAGAAAGCTCAAATGATGCTCACCAAAAATATATTTGGCAACTTAAGTCAACTTAGATGGTACATAAGACAGTATTGTTGTATGTGAGTTTGGGGCGGCATAGCTCGGTTGGTAGAGTGGCCCTGCCAGCAACTTGAGGGTTGCAGGTTCGATTCCTGCTTCCGCCATTCTAGTCACTGCCGTTGTGTCCTTGGGCAAGACACTTTACCCACCTGCTCCCAGTGCCACCCACACTGCTTTAAATGTAACTTAGATATTGGGTTTCACTATGTAAAGCGCTTTGAGTCACTAGAGAAAAGTGCTATATAAATATAATTCACTTCATAGTGTGGTTACCTCAGCATCAAAGCGTGGATCCTGGTAAGCGTCGCTGATGTTTACAGGAAGTCCGGTGGATGCGACCAGCTCGGCAATGCTGTTATTGATGAGCCAATCAGAATAAGAAGACTTTTCCATACTGTCCTTGAAGCTAGAGAGAGAACGTGAAGAATATGAGACGAATAGAAGATGTAGTCTTCCTCCTGACCCGCTCTTATTTTTTTCAATAAAGAATAAATTAGTAACCAACATTTCTAAGAGGTGTTTTTTTGGAAAATGCACAACAGTCAAGGAAAGTCCTGCAACATGGCAAAGTCATACTGTACATTTTGTGACTGATGCATTTAATCAAGCGGCATCATAATCCTCCTGTAGCATATCAAGTCATGAAAAGTTGAATGTGTGATCAACTTCCTGTTTGCCAAACGCCCCCACACTTTATCACCCGGCTGACTTTCCCTCCTTTCACTATGAGACAGTTCATGTTTTCTGTGGTTCGCTCTGTCTGCAAAGAGGACAAATATATTCTCCAGACCAGTGTTTTTCAACTATTTTGAGCCAAGGCAGATTTTTTGTGTTGAAAAAATCCGGAGGCACAGAACCAGCAGAAATCATTAAAAAACGAAACTCAGTTGACAGTAAAAAGTCGTTGTCACAAATGTTGAATATGAAACTGTTCATAACTTTTATGCACAGAATTTTGAGGCGCAGTCAAGGCGTTGAGGGGATACCGATTTGGGCCACCTGGGGAGCCCTGTCTAGATTGTATTTTTTTACTCATCCTTCGTCGGCGTTTTCCCTTTTTCTATCTTCTACAGGGCGCCTTGTAGCGACCCATAAGCGTTCTTATTCTGTAACCCTGTACACTGTTTGTTTGTCTCATCTTGTGCTGAAAACAAAGTTTTGTTGTACTTGTGCAATGACATCAAAGACCTATCCTATCCTATGCTTTCCATTTGGCAACATTCAATGGGGAGGGTCTTTCTGTGGGCGTGGACAACAAGCAGAGACAATTTGAAACCAGCAGACATACCTCATTTCAGTGTCAGCACTGCACTTTGGAGACAATAACTCAAAAGATTTGGTGAACTTCACCACCTGAAACATTCAGAGAGAAAAAACACATTTCCTTTAAACGTGCTCTAATAAATCAGTGATAAAAACAAAGTTGGCGATGCTAAAATGTTGAAATAAATGAAGAAACATTACCGGTGACTCAATGTCCTCCAGCAACTGGACGGAGCAGCGCTCGCACTTGAGCAAAGTTTGGGCACGGTGCATGATCTTCCTGACTATTTTCTCCAGGTCAGTCTGTTCTTCAAACAGGTCGTTGACGACCTCCAGGAGTGCCTGAACATCCACAAAGACACCACTGGCATAACTCAACAGTTGCAGCTAAAGCGGTCAAGAAGCTTTTAGCAGGATGCACTGCAAACATTTTACAATTAAAATGCTTGGTTCTGCTGTTATTGTAATATAATTGCTATTCTTGAATTACAAACTAATAGAATAATTAAACATGATTAGCTTCGCCTGTCAAAGCAAATTAGGCTCTCATGTATGGTCGAGCCAACCCAAGCTAATACAGGACACTAAATATTTTCACTCTCACAGAACTGTGTTCTCATATTGTTTTTTTTGTCTAGATCGGGTCGGCAACCCGCGGTTCTTTAATCACTCTGATGTGGCTCAGCTTCTTACTTGCCGAACCCCCTCCAATTTTTCAGGAGGGCTCCTGATTTCAGTGCCGCTCACAGAATAATATCCTCTGATTTTCACCCGGACAATAATATTGAGGGCGTGCCGTGATGGCAATGCCTTTAACGTCCTCTAGAACATGTCGTCGTGTCCGATTTACAAACCAAAAATATCTGCGTGCCGGTCAAATCTAATGTGTGGTTGTTGTCAACACACGAACATGACTGCAAGGCATACTTGTTCTACGGCCATACAGGTTACACTGAGGGTTTGATATAAACCATTTTAACACTCTTACTAATATGTGCCACACTGTGAAGCCACACCAAACAAGAATGACAAACACATTTCGGGAGAACATCCGCACTGTAACACAACAGAACAAATACCCAGAATCCCATGCATCCCAAACTATTCCATGCTACATTATACACTACGACTACCACCAAATACCTCTGTGCGTCGGTTGAGGTGGGCGGGGTTGGGGAGGGCCGGGTTTGGTGGTAGCGGGGAAGTAAAATGTAGCCTGGAATAGTTAGGGATGCATGGGATTCTGGGTATTTGTCTGTTGTGTTTATGTTGTGTTACAGTGCGTATTTTCTCTCGAAATGTGTTTGTCATTCTTGTTTGATATAGGTTCACAGTGTGGCGCATATTTGTAAAAGTGTTAAAGTTGTTTATATCACAACCCAGGTTTTCCCACACATTCATTTATTTGTGGCGGCCCGCCACGAAATAATTACAGCCACCACAAATATCAAAAAATGATTTATTTATTTTTTCCGGCTTTTGACTCGACCGACTGCTCATAAAAGCAATGGGATTCTGTCTGTGAATGGAGCTTGTAGTTACATATTATATAAATATGTAAATATTGTAAAAAATATGAATATAAATATGTACATAAAGTGTTGTAATTATATTCCAACTCCACATTCTTCTTGGTCATCGCCGGCGCGAGGCTGAAGCACATAGTGCAAAGACTTTCTGCTACAAACTCCATGTGACCTTCCAATTAGCTCATGGACAGTACGCAGAGAGCCTAATGGAATGGGTTTTCATGGCCGAGCAGCTGAATCTAAGCCAGGGGTCAGCAACCTTTTTGAAACCAAGAGCTACTTCTTGGGTACTGATTAATGCGAATGGCTACCAGTTTGATACACACTTCAATAAATTGCCAGAAATAGCCAATTTGCTCAATTTACCTTTAATAAATAAATATATATATATATATATATATATATATATATATAAATAAATAAATGGGTATTTCTGTCTGTCATTCCGTCGTACATTTTTTTTCCTTTTACGGAAGGTTTTTTGTAGAGAATAAATGATGAATAAAACACTTAATTAAACAGTTTAAAAGAGGAGAAAACACACAAAAAAAGATAATTAAATTTAAACATAATTTATCATCAATTGCGACTCTTTAAAATTCAAAATTCAACTGAAAGAATTGAAGAGAAAAACTAGCTAATTCGAATCTTTTTGAAAAAAATACAAAAAGAATTTATGGAACATCATTAGTAATTTTTCCAGATTAAGACTAATTTTAGAATTTTGATGACATATTTTAAATAGGTTAAAATCCACTTTGAAATAAGATTTAAATTTGATTCTACAGATTTTCTAGATTTGCCAGAGTATTTTTTTTGTATTTTAATCAAAATAAGTTGGAAGAAATATTTCACAAATATTCTTCCTTGAAAAAACAGAAGCTAAAACGAATAATTAAATTAAAATGTATTTACTATTCTTTACAATAAAAAAAATGACTTGAACATTGATTTAAATTGTCAGGAAAGAAGAGGGAGGAATTTAAAAGGTAAAAAGTTATATGTGTTTGAAAATCCAAAAATCATTTTTAAGGTTGTATTTTTTCCCTAAAATTGTCTTTCTGAAAGTTATAAGAAGCAAAGTGAAAAAAAAAAATGAATTTACTTAAACAAGTGAAGACCAAGTCTTTAAAATATTTTCTTGGATTTTCAAATTCTATTTGAGTTTTGTCTCTCTTAGAATTAAAAATGTCGAGCAAAGCGAGACCAGCTTGCTAGTAAATAAATACAATTTAAAAAATAGAGGCAGCTCACTGGTAAGTGCTGCTATTTGAGCTATTTTTAGAACAGGCCAGCGGGCGACTCATCTGGTCCTTACGGGCGACCTGGTGCCAGCGGGCACCGTGTTGGTGACCCCTGACCTTAGCCATACATCAGTAAGTCCAATACAAGGCGTGGGATGCAGTGATGTAAAACACGTTGCCACTGGACTTTAGAGCAGTGGAGACTTCTTCTCTGGACTGATGAATCACGCTTTTGCATCTGGCAATCTGATGGACGAGTCTAAGTTTGGAGGTTGCCAAGAGAAAGCTAGATTTCGGACTGCATTGTGCCAAGTGTGAAATTTGGTGGAGGAGGAATTATGGTGTGGGTTTGTTTTATTAGGAGTTGGGCTTGGCCCCTTAGTTCCAGTGAAAGGAACTTCGAATGTCCCAGGATACCAAAACATTTTGGACAATTCCATGGGATGGCACTTCAAGTTCATATGTGAGTCAAGGCAGGTGGCCAAATACTTTTGGCAATATAGAGTATCTTAGAACATTCCTTTGGAGATGACAATAGGCTTACTCTGGAATGGATCCCATTCTCACATCCAGAGGAGAAGTCCATGTTAGGGCTATGTGATGTTCTATTCTGATGCCCACTGTAGGACAAGCAGGTGGTAGATGATGTGTGCATGGAGGTGGCTAAATAGTTGTAATGCAAAGAAGGGATCAGCATTTAGTGAAACTTACCCGACTCCTGTCATACTCCTTCCTTGAGGCAGAAAAGAGTTGGGCATTTGAGATAGCTATGCCACAGAAGGGCAGGTACATCTGCAGCACCTGCGAACATAAAAATAAAAATGTTCTTATCCACCCATGTTGAAGGCCACAAGGCCAGGGCCGCTTTAACCTAAGGGGGGGCTGAGGGGCTTGTAAGGACGCCCCCCCCCCCAAAAAAAAACCTGAAAAAACCTGCTCCCTTTGAAAATTGTGATTTTATTCAACAACACAACAACAATTTAAAAAGAATATTGCTGGTGAAAGATTTGAATATTTCCATTGCCAACTACATATATTGCTCAATCTGGAATGCCCGCCCGGTAACAGCTAGAGATGCCACCACAGTAGAAGCATGCAAGTCTCATCTTAAAACTCATTTGTATACTGTAGCCTTTAAATAGACCCCCCTTTTAGACCAGTTGATCTGCCGTTTCTTTTCTGCTCTGCCCCCCACTATTTCGTGGAGGGGGTGGCACAGGTTCGGTGCCCACGGATGAAGTGCTGGGTGTCCAAACTCGGGACCCGGGGTGGACCGCTCGCCTGTGCATCGGTTGGGGACGTCTCTGCACTGCTGACTTGTCTCCGCCCGGGATGGTCTCCTGCTGGCCCCACTATGGACTGGACTCTTACTATTATGTGAGATCCTCTATGGACTGGACTCTCAGGATATTATGCTGGATCCACTATGTACTGGATGCTCACACTATTATGTTAGATCCACTATGGACTGGACTCTCACTATTATGTTAGATCCACTATGGACTGGACTCTCTTACTATTATGTTAGATCCACTATGGACTGGACTCTCTTACTATTATGTTAGATCCACTATGGACTGGACTCTCACACTATTATGTTAGATCCACTATGGACTGGACTCTCTTACTATTATGTTAGATCCACTATGGACTGGACTCTCAGGATATTATGTTGGATCCACTATGGACTGGACTCTCTCACTATTATGTTAGATCCACTATGGACTGGACTCTCACTATTATGTTAGATCCACTATGGACTGGACTCTCACTATTATGTTAGATCCACTATGGACTGGACTCTCACTATTATGTTAGATCCACTATGGACTGGACTCTCACTATTATGTTAGATCCACTATGGACTGGCCTCCTACTATTATGTTAGATCCACTATGGACTGGACTCTCTTACTATTATGTTAGATCCACTATGTACTGGACTCTCACACTATTATGCTAGATCCACTATGGACTGGAATCTCACATTATTATGTCAGATCCACTATGGACTGGACTCTCATGATATTATGCTGGATCCACTATGGACTGGATGCTCACACTATTAACTTGATCCACTCAACGTCCATTTCAGCGGTCGCCCAGGTGTGACGGTCCCCACATCTGCAGTCCTCTCCAAGGTTTCTCATTGTCCCATTGGGTTGAGATTTTCCTTGCCCTGATGTGGGATCTGAGCCGAAGATGTCGTCGTGGATTGTGCAGCCCTTTGATGGAACCACTTTCTAATAGCACACCGAACACTTTTTCTTTTTGAACCTGCTCAATGGGTATATCTGACATTGAAATATGAAGCTGGGGGTCATCAACAAGTACATGCCTGGATCCAAAAAGAATGCTTTTTGTTCTGTCAATATTCACAACAAGTTTAAGATCATTTACGCAGTGTGACACTCTCTCCATGTCCTGATTTCTGTTATTTTCTAGGTCATTTGAAAGGTAGAGGCAGTAGTGGAACACAGTTTTTGCACATTGTAGAAATGAAATAAACAAAAAAATGGAAGAATAAAGCAACAAAGCATACTGAAAAAGCTGATATGCTGTTATGAATAATGAAATAAAAACACAATGATTTGTTTTTAAATATACAGTATGTATAACATTTTTTATTCTCTTTTATAGATCTATTTCATTAAAAATAACATGATGTAAACCCCAGCTGTTTGTTGTCTTTTGTAGATTTTACCAACAAAATAAAAATAATCACAAACTAAAATTGAAGTTTTCAGTCAAAGATATCGGGATTTTATTTTGGGACCAAATCGTGCAGCCGTACTGTTTGCATAAACTTAACTCACCTTCCAATTTTGACACCACCCAATTTTATAGAGATCAACCATCACACCTAAATGACTGCGGTGCAGAGCTTGCAGTGATTTTGCATTATCAATCAATCAATCAATCAATCAATGTTAGTGGGTTGTCTTATATTGAGCATAAATGGGTGTAACATAAATGACTGGAACTAAATACACCCTTTTTGCAGGTGATGTGGTCCTGATGGCTTCATCTGGCCAGGATCTTCAGCTCCCACTGGATCGGTTCGCAGCAGAGTGTGAAGCGACTGGGATGAGAATCAGCACCTCCAAGTCCGAGTCCATGGTTCTCGCCCGGAAAAGGATAGAATGCCATTTCCGGGTTGGGGAGGAGACCCTGCCCCAAGTGGAGGAGTTCAAGTACCTAGGAGTCTTGTTCACGAGTGAGGGAAGAGTGGATGGTGAGATCGACAGGCGGATCGGTGGGGCGTCTTCGGTAATGCGGACGTTGTACCGATCCGTTGTGGTGAAGAAGGAGCTGAGCCGGAAGGAAAAGCTCTCAATTTACCGGTCGATCTACATTCCTATCCTCACCTATGGTCATGAGCTTTGGGTCATGACCGAAAGGATAAGATCACGGGTACAAGCGGCCCAAATGAGTTTCCTCTGCCGGGTGGCAGGGCTCTCCCTTAGAGATAGGGTGAGAAGCTCTGCCATCCGGGAGGAACTCAAAGTAAAGCCGCTGCTCCTCCACATGGAGAGGAGCCAGATGAGGTGGTTCGGGCATCTGGTCAGGATGTCACACGAACGCCTCCCTAGGGAGGTGTTTAGGGCACGTCCAACCGGTAGGAGGCCACGGGGAAGACCCAGGACACGTTGGGAAGACTATGTCTCCCGGCTGGCCTGGGAACGCCTTGGGATCCCCCGGGGAGAGCTAGACAAAGTGGCTGGGGAGAGGAAAGTCTGGGCTTCCCTGCTTAGGCTGCTGCCCCCGCGACCCGACCTCGGATAAGTGGAGGAAGATGGATGGATAGATACACTTAAATACACCTTTTTTATCCTGCACTACCATCAGCTAATGCAAAAAAATTCGTTTTTATTTGTACTGTAAAGTTCAAATTTGAATGACAATAAAAAGGAAGTCTAAGTCTAAATATGATATCACAATAGCATGACGATAAGCAAATACAAAAATGTCCTCTGGGAAACAATCTAGTCGTCAATGACGCTTTATAATAGTTTTATTCAGCTCTCTACTGAATCTCCAAAAAATAAAAAGTAATTTTCACTTTGTTCAACAAAAATGGTCTGTCTTGGTTCAGTCAGTGAGAAAAAAGTGCCTTTGATGACATCATTACTTGCTGGGACAAACAAATTCATCAGTTCACCTGACATTTTACCATTTGACTGAAGAGTCTGACTTGCCGTGCCTTGGGCTGAATAAATGCACTCCTATATTCTATACATGAATAATGTAATCAGATTCTATTTCCTCCTTCCTGCCATGCTTGCTTGATAATGCACATGGATATGCTAGCACACACTAGATCTAGCACAAAGAGGTGCTTCATAATGCACATGGATATGCTAGCACAAAGAGGTGCTTCATAAGCGTGTAAACTGGCTGAAATGTAGACAACAATGCAGCCTGATCTGAGACAATATATGACATCAACATATTCTAGACTGAGTGATGCTTGCTGGGCCTCCTTTTTAGTTATCAATGTTTGGCATTCGGCTACAGTTTAAACAACACTATCGGTACAACGGCAACTAATATTTACGAGTCCTCAGTCCCACGTGACGGCGAGGAAGGCCGGACGATAAATTAATGGGAAGTTACTCGGCTGTGGCTTCTCTTTTTTCCCGGGCAACACCATGCACCAATTACTCATCAAGACATATATTAGGGCTGTGAATCTTTGGGTGTCCCACGATTCGATTCAATATCAATTCTTGGGGTCATGATTTGATTCAAAATGTATTTTTATTTTTTCAATTCAACACGATTCTTGATTCAAAAATGCTTTTTTCCGATTTAAAAAGATTCTGTATTCATTCAATAGATTTCAGCAGGATCTTCCCCAGTCTGCTGACGTGCAAGCAGAGTAGTAGATTTTTGTAAAAAGCTTTTATAATTGTAAAGGACAATGTTTTATCAACTGATTGCAATAATGTAAATTTGTTTTAAATATTAAACGAACCAAAAATATGACTTATTTTATCTTTGTGAAAATATTGGACACAGTGTGTTGTCCAGCTTGTGAGATGCGACACTATTGTTCTTAACTTTTTATTTTTATAAATGTCTAATGATAATGTCAATGAGGGATTTTTAATCACTGCTATGCTGAAATGATAACTAATATTGATACTGTTGTTGATAATATTCATTTTTGTTTCACTACTTTTGTTTTGTTCTGTGTGGTGTTTGTGTCTCCTCTCAATTGTTCTGTTTATTGCAGTTCTGAGTGTTGCTGGCTCAGGTTTGCTTTTGGAATTGGATTGCATTGTTATGGTATTGCTGTGTATTGTTTTGTTGGATTGATACATTTTTTCTTTTTTTTTTTTTTAAATTGATTTTATTTTAAATGAGAATCGCGATTCAAATTCGAATCAATTTTTTTCCCACACCCCTAATATATATATATATGTATATATATATATATATATATATATATATATATATATACTGTATATATATATATATATATGTCTTGATTGGATTATCCAGAGAATAGTGCTCGATACCGTGGTAGAGCGCAATATGTATGTGTGGGAAAAATCACAAGACTACTTCATCTCTACAGAACTGTTTCATGAGGGGTTCCTCATACATACTACATATACATATATATATATATATATATATATATATATATATATGGGGATAGGTTGATTGGCAACACTAAATGGTCCCCAGTGTGTGAATATGAGTGTGAGTGTTGTCTGTCTATCTGTGTTGGCCCTGCGATGAGGTGGCGACTTGTCCAGGGTGTACCCTGCCTTCCGCCCGATTGTAGCTGAGATAGGTACCAGCGCCCCCGTGACTAAGGGGTAGAAAATGGAGAGATATATATATCCATCCATTTCCTACAGCTTATCCCTTTCGGGGTCGCACTATACTGTGTGTGTGTGTGTGTGTGTGTGTGTGCGCTACATTTAACCACACAGTGAAAAACAGTTGTGAGTATGGTGCAGTGCAATTCTGCACCACTTCATATGCAACCACAATAAATATATTGCAAAAAGAATACCTCCCTGACAGTGTCAGTGAGAAAACTAAACATTATTGGCTGTGCTGTGAGTTTATACTAATGACAAACAAATAATTTCATCATTCTTCCTTTTGTTCATGATTTGAACTTACTCAGGGATATAGAAATAGGAAAACTTCAAATAGATGTATTGATAAGTATTTACAACTCCTACATCAGCCTGTTGATGGGGGCACATTAATACTATTAGGTAAGACGCTAAGTACGAATTGATTTAGTCGGTTAATACAATTTGTCATCATATTGACCTGCATGTGTGAGTGATTCCTTCATTCAGTCTTATTACGGAATCAAGCGATGAGTTTTCCCTTTCTAACATACAGGGAGGCCAAAGGATGCTGAGCAATAAGCTTAACAATATTGCTATTCCAACCGTCCGCTGGAATTCTCTCATAATGATCTACCGGAAAGGCAGCAGTCATCAATAGGCTGAGCAGAGCAAGATTCATTAATGAGCAGGACTTTTGGGATCTGGCTATGGATCTGTCTGTGCTACCAACAGGCGACCACAAGAGAAGCAGTGCTCTTGCTAATTGCATTCTGTCAGCCAGGCCATTATACAAAGTTGCATTGCAAACAGAGGTTTTTGCCTAGAGACCTGTGGACGGACCAGCAGTGAAAGAGTGCTTTAATAACCAAGGCCTGCTCCTACGAGACTACCGTTTACTCTACCTAAAATGACTTTGTGGTCCATAGCTGCTCTTTTATATGAGGAATGCTGTGTGAAATTACAAGGCCTACTCTTCATCTACTTTATCACCTATTCTACCAAGGCAAACTACTGGCTAATTTCACTGAGCTCTGAGCATTGAACGTACGCAAAGAGGTGATTGTTGTTAAATGAAAAGTTATTCTCGCGGTTGCAAAGGACTTTTCACCATTTTGAAGGTGGCATCAATTTTTTATAGAGCCACTGCCTACTTCCGTACAACCTACAAATGATATCACGCTCGCATGAGCTCCGACGCAGAGAACATGTCAGAGTTTGTTTGTGACGAACCCCAAGATGCAGAGAAAGAGGCAGGCATGGAGTGAGAAAACATGATGTAATTAAAATACTAGAACAAAACCGAACAAAAAGGTACAAAGACAAAGCGTGCACGAGGCGGATAACAAGACTTGGTTATGAACAAACAAAACTGGAAGCAGGGAACAAAAGAAATATAGCTTACCACTACGCTGCAAAGATACGACAAGAGCGACAGGAAGTGACATCGACAATCCACGACACGACAGGTAGCAACGACAAGAGTGACATCGACATTACAATAATCCAGCACTGACTGGAAGACAAAGCAGGTACAAATAGGAGTGGGCTTATTGACACCAGGTGTGGCCAGGTGCCAATCAGCCGCAGCTGAGGAGAAACAGCGCACAGGGAAAAAAACAGGAAACAGACTAAATAAGAGCGCTTGACAGGAACTAAAGACAGGAAATACTAAACACAGAAGAAACAAAGAAATGCAGAGGAAAAACTAAAACATAGACAAACTGTCAGGGGCAAGCCTGACAGCACAAGTACGATTGCTGATTGAGCTGATCATTTGAAACATTTATGCAACAGACAAACACATACAACCAGGATAAATAAACATCATTACATGTTTTTTAAACAATATTTAAAAACTAACATATCAATACTAAAGTTGCTATGTTCTTACAGTATAGAGCAGTGGTTCTCAAATGGGGGTACGTGTACACCTGGGTGTACATGAGCTTTTTAAAAAATATTCTAAGAATAGCAACAATTCAAAAATCCTTTATAAATATATTTATTGAATAATACTTCAACAAAATATGAATGAAAGTTCATAAATTCTGAAAAAAAATACAACAATGTTACAACAATGTTGTAATATTCAGTGTTGACAGCTAGATTTTTTGTGGACATGTTCCATAAATATTGATGTCAAAGATTTTTTTTTTTGTGAAGAAATGTTTAGAAGGAAGTTGATGAATCCAGATGGATCTCTATTACAATCCCCAAAGAGGGCACTTTAAGTTGATGATTACTTATATGTGGAGAAATCTTTATTTATAATTGAATCACTTGTTTATTTTTCAACAAGTTTTTAGTTATTTAGTTATCTTTTGTTCCAAATAGTTGAAGAAAGACCACTACAGATGAGCAATATTTTGCACTGTTATACAATTTAATAAATCAGAAACTGATGACATAGTGCTGTATTTTACTTCTTTATCTCCTTTTTTCAACCAAAAATGCTTTGCTCTGATTAGGGGGTACTTGAATTAAAAACATGTTCACAGGAGGTACATCACTGAAAAAAGGTTGAGAACCACTGGTATAGAGGGTGTAGTTTTCACTTGGTTGAGCCTCAACTCTTTCTTGTCTTAAAATAGTCTACTTGATCCACATTCACCTGGTTTCAAGAGGAGCCAATCCACTCTATCCCTACTGCTGTTCGTGACAGAAACCTTTTAATGCATGCATGACCACTGCTTCTTATCTTGCTAACCACCTCCAGCATGTTGGCCCACCAGATTTCAGCTTTCTACCTCAACTGCACTACTACCAATTAGTGTTGTCAAAATATATTTCGGTATTTTTCGGTACTTTTCTAAATAAAAGGGACCACAAAAAATGTCATTATTGGCTTTATTTTAACAAAAAATCTTACGGTACATTAAACATATGTTTCTTATTGCAAGTTTGTCCTTAAATAAAACAGTAAACATACAAGACAACTTGTCTTTTAGTAGTAAGTAAACTAACAAAGGCTCCTAACTTAGCTGCTGACATACGCAGTAACATATTGTGTCATTTATCATTCTATTATTTTGTCAAAATTGTTAAGGACAAGTGGTAGAGAATGAATTATTAATCTACTTGTTCATTTACTGTTAATTGTCACGCGGTGCTCGCATCGTGATGCACGTTTTGTCTCCCCAAGATGCAAGAGGACCAGACGGGCAGGAATAGCAGGTAAGAACTGGATTTAACATACAAAAATAAAATAACACTGATACAAAAGGCAAAAGAAAGCGCGTGCCTGAGCACGGGAAGCTAACGCTAAGGTTAGCATGGAGTCCAAGAGTCCAAAATGAGCTTGCCGAGCGCACGAGAAGCTAAGGCGAAACTTAGCACAAGTATAGACATAGAGAAAATACCAACCTGAGTGTTGCATACAGCAAACAACGGATCAAGACCAAACTGAGGTCGAGGGCAGGCTTAAATACTAAAGCAATAATCAAAACACAGGTGCGCGTCAAAAACAAGAGCAGGTGGAACAAATGTGAAACCATGGTAACAAGATAAAACAAGGAAGAGCCAAACCTGGGATGGGAAGAATCCAAAAACAAACAGGAAACACAAAAGGACTCAAAAACCAAAACAATATATGATCCGGGCGGCGGATCATAACAGTTAATATCTGCTTACTTTCTGTTTCAACATGTTTTATCTACACTTCTGTTAAAATTTAATAATCTATTTTTTGGATACTTTACATTAGTTTTGGATGATAACACACATTTGGGTATCAATTGATGCCAAGTAGTTCCATGATCATACATTGGTCATAAAAACCAAAGAAGATTTTGTGATGCTAAAAAATCTCAACGTAATCCTAGTATTATCGACTAGATACGCTCCTGTACTCTGTATCATTACAGTAGATGTTAGGTGTAGATCTACTAATGCCGTTTGTTTATATTGTAGCGTCCCGGAAGAGTTGGTGCTGCAGGGAATTTGTTCTGGAGTGTTTATGTTGTGTTGCGGTGCAAATATTCTTCCCAAAATGCATTTGTCATTGTTGTTTAGTGTGGTTTCACAATATGGCACATGTTTATCACAGTGTTGGCGTTTTTCATACAGCTACCCTTAGTGCAGTGTTTCTCAAGCTTTTTTCAGTGATGTACCCCCTGTGAACATTTTGTTAAGTCAAGTACCCCCTAATCAGATCATTGTTGGTTGAAAAAAGAGCTAAAGAAGTAAAATACAGCACTATGTCATCAGTTTCTGATTTATTAAATTGTATAACAGTGCAAAATATTGCTCATTTGTAGTGGTCTTTCTTGAACTATTTGGAACAAAAGATAACTAAATAACTAAAAACTTGTTGAAAAATAAACATGTGATTCAATTATAAATAAAGATTTCTACACATAGAAGTAATCATCAACTTAAAGTGCCCTCTTTGGGGATTGTAATAGAGATCCATCTGGATTCATCAACTTACTTCTAAACATTTCTTCACAAAAAAAGAAATCTTTAACATCAATATTTATGGAACATGTCCACAAAAAATCTAGCTGTCAACACTGAATATTGCATTGTTGTATTTCTTTTCACAGTTTATGAACTTACATTCATATTTTGTTGACATATTATTCAATAAATATATTTATAAAGGATTTTTGAATTGTTGCTATTCTTAGAATGTTTTTAAAAAAGCTCACATACCCCTTGGCATACCTTCAAGTACCCCCAGGGGTACAAGTACCCCCATTTGAGAACCACTGCCTTAGTGTGACATGTATGGCTGTTGACTAAGTATGCCCTTCATTCACTTGCGTGAAGTGTGTTCAAAGTCAAGATGATTGTCTTAATGGTTAATGAGTGGGCAAAATGAAGTCTTGTTGTGACTCTTAACTGCAGACCAATTTAAACATACTCCAAAATGTGTTTGTTCTCCCTTTTCTGTCTCCACACTGTGTCTGCTTGTAAGTACTCTGTGAGTCTGCATTAGATGACACGACGTGGGGGACCGGTACTTTTAGGAAGCGGTATAGTACCGAATATGATTTATTATTATCACGGTACTATACTAATAGCGGTATACCGTACAACCAACATAATAATACAATAACATGTAATGATATGTCACAGTCACAATCAAGTCATTCAAAGTGACATGGCAAGTATTATAAGGGCATTTTTGCTCCGACCTAATTTTCAAATGACATTGGATTCCTGAATGGCCCCTGTTATGCTGACAACAATGGCAATTATATATATATATGTATATATTAAATATACAGGGTGTCCATAAAGTCTGGACACAGGTGTGCAAATGTTTTTCAGATCTAATGGATGAAAATATCCATTTTACTAAATACTTGTGTTGTCCAGTGATGAAGCTATGTTTTATGTAAATGGTGAAGTCAACACACAGAAATGTTGATACTGGTCTCAAGACAAAAAAACGATGTTTTTTCTAATAGGGGTGTAACGGTACTTGTATTGAACTGTTTCGGTACGGGGGTTTCTGTTCGGTGCACCGAACGAGTTTCCCCACGAACATATGAAGCTAAAGTCTGAACAAGCTGGTCTGCTTTCTGCCTCTGTCTCCTACACAGCACCCAGCATTGTCCCACCCACACAACCATCTGATTGGTGTTTAGCAGGTGAGCATAAGGCAGTGTACTCTCCCCAAATGATAATAAACACTTCCCAGTCAAATACTAGTATCTTTACTATGAGCCTGTTGACGTTCTAGAAACAGCTCACTCGCAGTCCTGGCTTGAGGTGAAGGCTAGTTAGCTTTTAGCGTAACGTTAGCTCATTTTGCGGCGTGTGTGTTAGCTCATTGTGTGGTGTGTGTGTGTGTGTGTGTGTGTGTGTGTGTGTGTTACGGACAGTGTTGATTGAGCTGTGTTGAAGCAGCAAAAAAAGGACATTCTGTTAAATGAAGAGTTTCTGTTTCTGATAGTGTATATAATAATTAGGGATGCGCCGAAATGAAAATTTGTGGCCGAAGCCGAACAAAACTTAAACGCTTGGCCGAAGGCCGAATACCGAATAATGAATGCAGTTTTTCACAAATTTTTTTATATTGCATAAATAGCCTAGAATAAATATTTAGACATGTTTTTCAAATAAAGTAATTTTTATTGAATACTGACATTTTTTTAAATATTCCAGTAGCCTTTGCTTTTCAAAAAAAGCACAAAGTTTTTCATTTATATTAGGCCTTCAAACAAAACATGCATTCCAAAAAAAAAATAAAGTGCATTAAAGTGGATAAACCCACAACAAATGAATTATTGTCCTTTTGACAAAAGTCTGCTTAGCCACAGTAGATATGCTAATAATGTAAACAGAAGGCCCCACTAAATCTCAATAAGTGTGTGCTTGTAACCTCATACACTTATACAGGTAGCCTACACAACAGGCTAATAATGTAAACAGAGGCCCCACTAAATCTCAATAAGTGTGTGCTTGTAACCTCATACACTTATACAGGTACACAACATATCCCAACGTCACTGCACGTTGGTTGATTGCGTCACCGCGTCAAAAAATTGCGTCACACGCCACTATTCGGCCTTGTTTTTAACTCATTCCACCGAAGGCCGAATGTGGCTTTTTTTGCCATATTCGGCCGAATATATTCGGTTACCGATTAATCGGTGCATCCCTAATAATAATGTAAGTGCATCATTAAGCCTACATGAACTCCATGGTGTTCAGGGATGAATAGTCTCTCCCATTGCTGTTGTACAATTTTTTTCAGCTATAGTTACATGAATCATTAGTAATGTAGCAGCCGAGTTTTGAATGGCAGGGTCCCTGCTCTCACATGTTGATAAAAATATAACATTTACATAATAAAAATCAACTACAGGCTTCCCAAATGCTGTAATAAATTAAGCATGATGAGTTGACTTGAAACTGTTTAATGTTGCACTTTTTATATGTAGAAGAAAGTTGTCATTTTATTTAATCAAAGCAACAACTTGAGGCAGTTTAATATTGATTAACGTGGGCAGAATTATTATAGTGGTCCCAATGTTAAAAGGATAAAGCCATTGTTGACAAATTTGGTAAATAAATAACCTATTAATTTATATTTTGTTGTTTTCTTACTGCACCGAAAAAGAACCGAACCAGGACCTCTAAACCGAGGTATGTACCGAACCGAAATTTTTGTGTACCGTTACAGCCCTAGTTTTTAACCATGCACCCAGACATTGTGGACAGGCCTGTACATATAAACAGTGTGTGCTGGAATGATGCCATATGTAGTGGCATGATTAAGTCAGTATATGCAGATAAGACAACATGTGTAATGCTATAAAAAAAGATAATATTATTATACGTAGTCTGAGTCATTACTGAAGCTCCCCAAAGGCCTTGCATCCTGCAGAGGATCATCACGACACAATTAAAGCAGTGTGGGATTAAATGCTCATCATTGGGTGTTTATATAGCCTAGAAGTTTCACCACGCAAAGAAATCTTTAATGAAAACATCTAATATGGCCGCATCATTTAACACTTTGGTGATTAAGGTATGTTTGCTTATTACAAACTAAGTTGCAGTCATACTACACTGTAGCCACGTACTGGGTTACTGTTGTAATGTCACCTTTGGATTTGTCTGTGCTTCATGCATTGCTAATGCTGCTTAAAAGCACAGTACAGAAAAACCTATTCTCATTTATACAATTCTAAATGTATTCTGCTTAGTCATTACTGTTGTGTACTGTAAACTACCAGAAAAGTTGTGTTGTGTGATTTCATATGTGTCTAGCTGAGATTAATTGACACACATCTGTTTTATTCATGTTTGCTGATAACGAGAATAGCCTGAATTATAACTGAACTAATTACTTACAGTAAGTGTCCAAACTTTTTGACTTGGGGGGACAAAAATATGGTCGAGGGCCGAGAGCTATATATTTATACCTGTATATAGCCTCTACATCAGGGGTGTCAAACGTACGGCCTGAGGGGCCGGATAATGCCGCGAACAGGTTTTATCCGGCTCGCAGAATAAGTTTGCTAAGTATAAAAATGTACCTGAAATTTTTGAATGAAAGAAACTGCTGTTTGAAATGTGTCCACTGGATGTCGCTATGCCAATTCTTTATATCTTTGTAGATGATGCTACTTATGTACAAAATAAACACATGATGTTAGTACATCAGTCGAGGAAAATGATCAAACTACATAAATAACATACTGTAATTTGATTTTGATATTATTTTAAAAATTCAAAATCAGCACAGATGAGTTGACTGATAAACATTATCACTTAATTTATTCAGAAAATATAAATAATGACAAATAAAAGATAGAATACTAATAACCACAACATGTAAGTGTAAAAAAAAAAAAAAAAAAAATTATATATATATATATATATATGTGTGTGATTTGTATAATTTCAGAATGTGTTTGTTCTATTTTTAAACAAAGAAAACAGCTTCATTCAAGACATGATTAAAAGTAATTAAAAGTAATTTATATGAAAAACTCACGTTGTGCATTGGATGGAGACAACAGGAAGAATCATCCCTTAAAAATCATAGCGTCTTGCATGCCAATTTGAAGATGTTGGCGGGCCGTAGTTTGTACACATCTGCTCTACATACAAACCCGTTTCCATATGAGTTGGGAAATTGTGTTAGATGTAAATATAAACAGAATACAATGATTTGCAAATCATTTTCAAGCCATATTCAGTTGAATATGCTACAAAGACAACATATTTGATGTTCAAACTGATAAACTTTTTTTTTGTTGTTGCAAATAATAACTAACTTTAGAATTTGATGCCAGCAACATGTGACAAAGAAGTTGGGAAAGGTGGCAATAAATACTGATAAAGTTGAGGAATGCTCATCAAACACTTATTTGGAACATCCCACAGGTGTGCAGGCTAATTGGGAACAGGTGGGTGCCATGATTGGCTATAAAAACAGCTTCCCAAAAAATGCTCAGTCTTTCACAAGAAAGGATGGGGCGAGGTACACCCCTTTGTCCACAACTGTGTGAGCAAATAGTCAAACAGTTTAAGAACAACCTTTCTCAAAGTGACATTGCAAGAAATTTAGGGATTTCAACATCTACGCTCCATAATATCATCAAAAGGTTCAGAGAATCTGGAGAAATCACTCCACGTAAGCGGCATGGCCGGAAACCAACATTGAATGACCGTGACCTTCCATCCCTCAGACGGCACTGTATCAAAAACCCACATCAATCTCTAAAGGATATCACCACATGGGCTCAGGAACACTTCAGAAAACCACTGTCACTAAATACAGTTCGTCGCTACATCTGTAAGTGCAAGTTAAAGCTCTACTATGCAAAGCGAAAGCCATTTATCACAACATCCAGAAACGCCGCTGGCATCTCTGGGCCCAAGTTCATCGAAGATGGACTGATGCAAATTGGAAAAGTGTTCTATGGTCTGACGAGTCCACATTTCAAATTGTTTTTGGAATATTCGACGTCGTGTCATCTGGACCAAAGGGGAAGCAAACCATCCAGAGTGTTATCGACGCAAAGTGTAAAAGCCAGCATGTGTGATGGTATGGGGGTGCATTAGTGGCCAAGGCATGGGTAACTTACACATCTGTGAAGGCACCATTAATGCTGAAAGGTACAACATATGCTGCCATCTAAGCGCCATCTTTTTCATGGACGCCCCTGCTTATTTCAGCGAGACAATGCCAAGCCACATTCGGCATGTGTTATAACAGCGTGGCTTCGTAAAAAAAGAGATCGAGTACTTTCCTGGCCTGCCTGCAGTCCAGACCTGTCTCCCATCGAAAATGTGTGGCACATTATGAAGCGTAAAAAACGACCTCGGAGACCCCGGACTGTTGAAGGACTGAAGCTCTACATAAAACAAGAATGGGAAAGAATTCCACTTTCAAAGCTTCAACAATTAGTTTCCTCAGTTCCCAAACGTTTATTGAGTGTTGTTAAAAGAAAAGGTGATGTAACACAGTGGTGAACATGCCCTTTCCCAACTACTTTGGCACGTGTTGCAGCCATGAAATTCGAAGTTAATTATTATTTGAAAAAAAAAAGTAAAATGTATCAGTTTGAACATCAAATATGTTGTCTTTGTAGCATATTCAACTGAATATGGGTTGAAAAGGATTTGCAAATCATTGTATTCTGTTTATATTTACATCTAACACAATTTCCCAACTCATGGAAACGGAGTTTGTACATATATACATACATACGGTACAAAGCTACTGCCAGTCAGTTACAATATTGCCTGTGGAGTGAATGAAGCACAGCATTGTCTCATCAATCCAGCAGATGCACCAGATTGACAACAAGCGCTACAGTACTTAATTCAGAGCTGGGATTCAATTGCAACAAATGTGAATAAAACATAATAATAAATAATAAATTCAATTGCAACATATGTGAATATATAAACCTCACTAATTTCTAGACTTTGCTGTCTTGAATTGCTTTCGACTCTCTCTGTTCTTTTTGTTCCGTTCGAGGGTTGCCAAGGAAACAGCATAGCTTTGAACATAGTGAGCATCATTGGCATATGATACATTTGGGCAAACAAATCTGTGCCTGTTAGTTAGCTACTTATTGCTGTCTCTTGTCTGCGCAGTTTACTCTATTGGTATTGTGGGAGAAATTAAAAAAGAGAGAGAGAGAGAATGTCAAGAGAGAGTATTATTGGAGGTTTGTTATATGTAGTCTACTTACTATGTGTTGGTTAGTGCAACACAGGGTTTTTTTTTTAGGTAGAAACTCTACTGGTGTCAATGATGCAATCATTCAGGAATCAGTTAACACGTTGGTCCATTTTTACCATGTTTCTCATCACATAGTTCTCACTTGGAAAGTGCCCCAAGTCAGTTTAACTGTTGGCCATTAAAGATCATAGGCAATAATACCAAACTGAAGCTCAGCACAAATGCAAAATAAAAACTGTATCCAAAAAGACAGCATTCCAGGGACATTTGCTCTCACTTTCGGCAAGAAACACAAAGCACACTGAGGCATCAAACATTAAAACGATGCATGAAATACTTAAATGATATTTGTCTTACAGCACTGGGTACAGGAAAAAAAGAAAAAAACACAGCCTACAGTCCATCAGATAAGCGACATGCAACTTCTGTGTGATTATAATTGCAAAAAAAAAAAAGGACCACACGTGGTGGTAAGTAACCCAGGTAACAGAGCTCATCCAGCACATGACATTGGTAATGGTAACATCACTTTTATCAACACTGACATTGTTTGCTAACATTAAGTCGTTTTCCGTCAAAGGAACTTTATCAGGAACTTTCCCATTTAACCGGGTGAAGTTGATTGGCAACACTAAATGTGAAGGTGAGTGTGAAGGTTGTCGGTCTATCTGTGTTGGTCGTGCAATGAGGGGGCCACCTGTCCAGGTTGTAGCCTGCCTTAAGCCAGAGTGTAGCTGGGATAGGCTGAAAGCCAGACCCCGCCCCTTTGGCGAAAGCAGAACTCATATTTCTTGACAAGTAAAGCACTGCATTAGTCATTTTCACGTTGCATAGTAGAGCTTTAACTTGCACTTACAGATCTAGCGACCAACTGTATTTAGTGGTTTTTGACAGTGGTTTTTGACAGGGGTTTTCTGAAGTGTTCCTGAGCCCATGTGGTGATATCCTTTAGAGATTGATGTCGGTTTTTGATACAGTGCCGTCCGAGGGATGGAAGGTCACGGTCATTCGATGTTGGTTTCCGGCCATGCCGCTTAAACTGTTTGACTATTTGTTCACGCAGTTGTGGACAAAGGGGTGTACCTCGCCCCATCCTTTCTTGTGAAAGACTGAGCATTTTTTGGGAAGCTGTTTTTATAGCCAATCATGGCACCCACCTGTTCCCAATTAGCCTGCACTCCTGTGGGATGTTCCAAATAAGTGTTTGATGAGCATTCATCAAGTTTATCAGTATTTATTGACAACTTCCCCAACTTCTTTGTCACATGTTGCTGGCATCAAATTCTAAAGTAATGATTATTTGCAAAAAACAAAAACAGTTTATGAGTTTGAACATCAAATATGTTGTCTTTGTAGCATATTCAACTGAATATGGGTTGAAAATGATTTGCAAATCATTGTATTCTGTTTATATTTACATCTAACACAATTTCCCAACTCATATGGAAACGCGGTTTGTATGCTGCTTCATGTACGTGACAAAAAGCGAGCTGCAGAGAGCCTGACGTCACATTTGCTTCGCCTTCCTGGGAGCCTTTCTCTCATTAAAAGCCCCCAGTGTCATCTTAAATTGTGAAGACGGCTGTCTGTGTGTATATCTCCAATTTATTAAAGTACGTCTGTTCTGGTGGTTAAAGGAGGTCTTTTTCTCGCCAAATTGTAGGTGCATCGTTAGTCAATTAATGGGTTGTACTTGTATAGCGCTTTTCTACCTTCAAGGTACTCAAAGCGCTTTGACACTACTTCCACATTTACCCATTCACACACACATTCACACACTGATGGAGGGAGCTGCCATGCAAGGCGCCAACCAGCACCCATCAGGAGCAAGGGTGAAGTGTCTTGCTCAGGACACAACGGACGTGACGAGGTTGGTACTAGGTGGGAATTGAACCTGGGACGCTCGGGTTGCGCACGGCCACTCTCCCCACTGCGCCACGCCGTCCCTAATTGTGTGCAAATAATAAACTATACATAGCCATTCATACTGTAACTATCCGCAGGTGTTATTGTGTATGTTAGTGTGTTCTGATGGTCACTTTTCCCATGGTCTGTGAACACACCGTGTCTGCATGAATGAACAAGTGTTGTGGTTCTAGAAATGAAGCGCTGAGGCAGACGTGTGTGCACGAAGGAAATACTTGTTGAAATTGGGCACGTTGCTATCATTAAATCGGCAATTAAAGCTAAAAAGAAAGTCAGACTTTGTTTATTTTCTTCTGGACGCTGCAATAAGAGGAACTCCTAAATGTAGTTCAACCGGATGTAGAGCGTAGCGCTTTTATTTTGAAAGCGGAACAGTGTGTGATTGTTTTGCGAGTGTCTTGACATGATTTAATGTCGGATGGACTGTATGCAACAAAAAAGTATATTTTTAAAATTCTGCCGACCGTCTTTCATTTCTGTTAAGCTTTTATGTCATGTCACTTACTAAATTAGTCCCAGTAACAATGTAAATATTATGTTATTGCTGCACCTTAATTGTAATCTGAACACGGAAGTGAAGCACCACCCACCTCTTGCTGCAGGGATGTCGCCTCTTATCATGGCGAAATAAAGTCATTTCTTGTTGGGAGAGCAACTTGCCACGGCTTAGTTTGAACCTGATATTTCCACAAGGTAGACTTGTTTTTTTGTTCATTTCTGCTCGCTTGTGGTTTATCAGCAGCAAGTGAACTGCAGCCAAATTCCCCTCGCTACGGCACGGCCCGAGTGTCAAAATGAATGTGTTTGCGTTAATTGCCAGTGGCCACGCCCCTAACCACGCCCACACTGCCACAGGCATTTTGGTCATCTTTGGGAAAACCTGCTGTACATCCATAAATATATCTGGCTGGCAGAAAGAAGTTTTCCGTCCACGTTACTTGCTCATTTTGTGTTAAGATGCATCAACTTAAAGGCCTACTGAAATGAGATGTTCTTATTTAAACGAGGATAGCAGGTCCATTCTATGTGTCATACTTCATCATTTCGCAATATTGCCATATTTTTGCTGAAAGGATTTAGTAGACAACATCGACGATAAAGTTTGCAACTTTTGGTCGCTAATAAAAAAGCCTTGCCTGTACCGGAAGTAGCAGACGATGTGCGCGTGACATCACGGGTTGTGGAGCTCCTCACATCTGAACATTGTTTACAATCATGGCCACCAGTAGCGAGAGCGATTCGGACCAAGAAAGCGACGATTTCCCCATTAATTTGAGCAAGGATGAAAGATTTGTGGATGAGGAAAGTGAGAGTGAAGGACTAGAAAAAAAGAGGGCAGTGGGAGCGATTCAGCTGTTATTAGACAAATTTACTAGGATAATTCTGGAAACTCTCTTATCTGCTTATTGTGTTACTAGTGTTTTAGTGAGATTATATGGTCGTACCTGAACGTCGGAGCGGTGTGCCCACCGAGAGAAGCCATGTTTATTGACGAGGCAAGGCAACCGGGCTGAGATTTTATTTTTTTCCCCCTCCTCCACAGTGTAAGCATCCGACAGTGGGGGGCGGCCGGTGGGAGGAGGCAAGAGAGTCCGCAGCTGCAGGAGGAACGACGCAAGCTCTCCGCTCATGTCTACGGTAAGAGCCGACTTATTACCACCATTTTCTCACCGAAACCTGCCAGTTGACATGTGGTGGGGAACCATGTTCGCTTGACCGCTCTGTTCCATAGTAAAGCTTCACCGTCATCTTTCTGGAATGTAAACAAGGAAACACCGGCTGTGTTTGTGTTGCTAAAGGCGGGCCGCAATACACCGCTTCACACCTACACCTTTCTTCTTTGATGTCTCCATTATTAATTGAACAAATTGCAAAAGATTCAGCAACACAGATGTCCAGAATACTGTGGAATTAGGCGATGAAAAGAGACGATTTATAGCTGAGATCGGTGCTGGATGAAAATGTCCGCTACAATCCGTGACGTCACGCGCACACGTCATCATATTGCAACGTTTTCAACAGGATACTTTGTGCGAAATTTAAAATTGCAATTTAGTAAACTAAAGCGGCCGTATTGGCATGTGTTGCAATGTTAATATTTCATCATTGATATATAAACTATCAGACTGTGTGGCTTTCAGTAGGCCTGTAAGTACAGTATGTGTCACTTTATCAATAAACAGACACAATTAGCCATGTTTCTACAGTTTCTATGGCAGCTGATATGAGTGGGATGAACCGGAAGAAAGTTGGTTGACTTTTTAAGAGGTGAAGTGAAAAGCGGACACATTTTTATTTGTTTTTGTTAAACATTTGGCCGTAACATTTTACAGTATAGTACAGTATATAAAGACATAAGTAATCCCGCTATTGCAGTGGTTCTCAAACTTTTTCCACCAAGTACCACTTCAGAAAAAACTCGGTTCTCCAAGTACCACCATAATGACCAACATCAAAATACAGTAGCATAGGTATAAGTATTCATAAAAAAAAGAGAAGAGGTTTAATCGTACAATTATATTCAATTATATGGTGACTATAATATTACACAGTTTGACCATTAACACTGTGTTTGAATACGTTAGAATAATTATGTGTAAGTTATCACGCAACTCTTATGCCTAAAGGCCGTTGCTATAGTTATTATCAATTGTGCTGACGTTGTACTTTTCTATCCGTGCAAAGGGACAAATCGCAATCCTAGATTGCGAGTCGTCTCGCATCAGTGTTTGTTTCCAGAACATCGAGTAGCGGGACGCAGACAAAGCAGAGACTGGGCGATATCACGAGTGTCAGTACATTTGCATTTCTGAATAATCATATAATGTGTCCAACTTTGGCTTCTGTAATGACCCCCCTTCCTTCAGAAGCAGCCTCAGTGATGTAACCAGGGACCTCCCAAATAAATAGAGGAGCACATGGGCTGTGCCTGAGAGCGCGGTGGGAGATTGTAACTGAGTGTTCAGCCCAAAACGTCTCTCCTAATTCAGCCAAATTGAACTCTGTTTCTGAAAGATTCCTTGCTTCTTGTCTGTTTAATAGATGTCATTAGTGTTTTAACCTGACAGAATTAAAAAATAAATCAACAATGTACATTAATCCACTTATTATTTGGCGTACCACAAGAGCAGAGGTCGGCAACCCAAAATGTTGAAAGAGCCATATTGGACCAAAAATACAAAAACAAATCCGTCTGGAGCCTCCTAAAATTAAAAGCCATATTACATACAGATAGTGTGTCATGAGGTATAAATTGAATTATGAGGACTTAAAGGAAACCAAATGAAATCAAATATAGCTACAAATGAGGCATAATGATGCAATATGTACATACAGCTAGTCTAAATAGCATGTTAGCATCGATTAGCTTGCAGTCATGCAGTGACCAAATATGTCTGATTAGCACTCAATCAATCTACCAATCAATGTTTATTTATATAGTCCTAAATCACATGTGTCTCAAAGGGCTGCACAAACCACAATGACGGCGTGGCGCAGTGGGAGAGTGGCCGTGCGCAACCCGAGGGTCCCTGGTTCAAATCCCACCTAGTACCAACCTCATCACGTCCGTTGTGTCCTGAGCAAGACACTTCACCCTTGCTCCTGATGGGTGCTGGTTGGCGCCTTGCATGGCAGCTCCCTCCATCAGTGTGTGTGAATGTGTGTGTGAATGGGTAAATGTGGAAGTAATGTCAAAGCGCTTTGAGTACCTTGAAGGTAGAAAAGCGCTATACAAGTACAACCCATTTATTTATTCATTTATCCTCGGTAGAGCCCACATAAAGGCAAGGAAAAACTCACACCCAGTGGGACATCGGTGACAGTGACAATGATGACTATGAGAAACCTTGGAGAAGACCGCATATGTGGCACCGAACGGAGATGTTGACATGCAGTTTAAAGCACTCTTCATTCTCTAGCGGGTGACTTTTCAAATGATGCTACTAATTAGCAGTAGGTGCTACTTTTTGTAGCAACACTTTTGCCGCATACTTGTTCGACATATTCCCGCTTGAAGCCAAACCCCCGCCAGATGATGGACCCCGTGCTGTTTTTCTTGGGAATTAATTCTTCCTCCATTTGTCACCAGATTCGCACATTCTCTCTCTCGTATTACCACTCGCAACGCACCGTTAGCACCACAGCTAATGTTACCCATGTAGCTACCTCTCTGCTCGGGGAGGGCGTGTGACGCTGCACGCATGACGTGTGTAAGAAGGTGCGCTTGTTTTAAGTCTTTGTGAGAACGAACGAGAAAAAAGATTGGAAAACGCATTTAGTATAATATCCGCAGTTGAAAACAACTGCGTGAGAACGTAAACTCGAATATCACGACATAGTCATTTTCTCTATCACACAGGGACAAACCTGCGATATATCGAGTACATTGTAGTGGTGTAATGGTACGTGTATTCGTATTGAACCGTTGCGGAACGGGAGTTTCGGTCCGGTTCAGAGGTGTACCGAACGAGTTTCCACACGGACATATTAAGTAGCGTACCGCACGTTGTGTAAACAATGCACACCGAGGCACAACACACGGCATGCTAGCAGCGACCGGGCTAGGTTAGACTGACCATACGTTCTCTTTTCACCGGACAAGTCCTCTTTTGCGGGGCTATCCGGGTGGAGTTTCTTAAATGCCTCAAATATCCGGCATTTTAAGTTAGGGTTGCGTGTATTTTCAATATACGTTCGGGGTTAAGAAGGGGTTAAAAACAAAACAAATTGTGCACGCTCTGCTTTTTAGCCATAGATTTATCACATTTTATTTTCTATTATCTATAGCGGGGGTGTCAAAAGTGTGCCCCGGAAGCCATTTGCAGCCCACAGCTAATGTTTTAAAGGCCCACGGCACATTCTAAAAATACTATTAAAATAATCAAAAGTGAAATAAAAAAGCTTAAAGGCTAAATGTAACTTAGAAAACGTTGCAATGTTGACTAATATAACAGAGCTGTTTTTTTTCTTTAAAACTGTCATTGCTCAAAACATAATATTGAATCAAAATAAATTTAATTATCAATTATTGACCTATCCAAGGTTGAATGAATAAATGAATGAATGGTTTATTTTGAGCCATGCAAACAAAACAAGAGAATGACATAAAATACAAAAGAAATATATAGATACATTATTTTTACACCTACATTGAAAACATTACATGTGACTAATCTTTTGTAGATGTCAAGATTGGCTCAAAAGGGAGTGGGAAGAAGTAAACTTATTAGCTCCCACCCCTATACATATACAATATATATACAATATATAATACAATAATATATATAATATAATTCAATTCGGTGGTTGCTGCTATATATTGTCTATATATAATACATTTAAATTCACACACACTTACATATATACATATGTACACACACATATGTACACAACACACACATATGTACACAACACACACATATATACACACACACATATATACAATTTATATATACACACCTACATACATCCATCCATCCATTTTCTACCGCTTATTCCCTTTCGGGGTCGCGGGGGGCGCTGGCGCCTATCTCAGCTACAATCGGGCGGAAGGCAGGGTACACCCTGGACAAGTCGCCACCTCATCGCATATACACACATAATCACATACATACACACATGCATATACCCAAAATACACACACACACACACCTATATAAATACTATAAATATAATAGTATATATAATATACACTTTTGTCTAAACATTATTAACAGTTTATGGTGCCTATGGGAACAAGGTTCCCATAACTTCACATCAAATATTCCACTAAGAAATATATTTTTGGTGGAAGAGTTTGCAAATTTGGTAAATAAACAACCAAAAAATGTATATTGTGTTGTTTTCTTACTGTACCAAAAATGAACCGAACCGTGACCTCTAAACCGAGGTACGTACTGAACCAAAATTTTTGTGTACCGTTACAGCACTGGTATATTACTATATCGCCACGCCCTAATGTACAGTATTTCTCTTTTTGCTGTTTTTAAATGGTGTTTGTGTTTTTGGTTTTAGATCATTTCACTGTTTGGATTGATTGATTGATTGATTGATTGATTGATACGTTTATTAGTAGATTGCACAGTACAGTACATATTCCATACAATTGACCACTAAATGGTAACACCCCAATAAGTTTTTCAACTTGGTTAATCAATTCATGGAGTTGTTCCACGTTGTTGTGTATTTTCACCAAACATCATACATTACAAAATACATGGACTGAGGATATTTTTGTGAAGCTCTAAACAAAATGGTTAACAGGAATATGAATGTACTGTAACAAGATAGTCACTGTTGCAATAAACTTGATATGTTATGCATGTGCATTAAGTGGGGACTTAAGTGACTTAATCTACCTCTTAATACCACCGCTATTATATCACAGACAAACCAACAATAACATACACAAACACAATAGAACATGGCGTGGCATTACAAAGAGAGAGAGGCATTTCACATATTGAGGATAAATATCATTATTACTAGAGCAAGAAACATATAACCTGCAATCACTAGTGGAAGCTGCCTCAGAAAACTCCAGACCTCTATTTTGGATGTTCATCTGGAGCAGGGGTAGGGAACCTATGGCTCTCGAGCCAGATGTGGCTCTTTTGATGACTGCATCTGGCTCTCGGATAAATCTGAGCTGACATTGCTTAACCCGATAAGTAATGAATAATTCCACTTGTAATCACAGTGTTAAAAATAACGTTCAAAATATAAAACATTCTCATGCTTTTTTATGTTCAAGAAGTTGCGTTAATGTTAAGAAGTAATTTATTTATTATTGGTTAATGTGGGGCTTGCCCTCCAGGGGGTTCTTCAGACCACCAAGAGCCTGTTTTAGGGTTACAATATTTTTTTATTTTATTTTTCTCTCAGTTGCTTTCCAGCAATTGTCTTTTTCTCTTTCGTCCTCACTCGCGCTCTGGCTCCAGCCCCAACCCTGTCTCTCCTCCTGGCTGCTGCTTATAACAGAGCGACAGGTGATTAGATAACAAGGCCCAGGTGGGCCCTCTATGCACCTGTCGCTGATTTCGAGGCCGGTCCTGGCAACATCCCGCTTTGCTGCAGGCCCGCAGGCCACGCCCCCTCCACAGTTAACTTCAGAATAACAATGTTATTACAAAGAATAAGAGACCTATTATACTCTGGAAATGTTGGTCTTACTTAAAAATGCACACGTTTAGTTGTGTTCAGTGTTAAACAAATATATATGGCTCTTAGGGAAATACATTTTAAAATATTTAGCTTCTTGGCTCTCTCAGACAAAAAGGTTCCCGACCCCTGATCTGGAGCATACAGTTTGGAATCAATACTTATCTAATAACATGACAAAAACATACACAATCTAAATCTTACCTCAAACCTATTGAGACTATTTGTTTCTTTGAATTTGCCTCGTGAAACAGACGGAAAATGCTCAAGTTACAGTATGCTGGTGTTGTGAGGGGAATATGAAATCTGATATGTTAAAGCAGGGGTGTCCAAAGTGCGGCCCCAAGCTAATTGTTTACCGGCCCGCCACACATTCTGGAAATGCTATTTCAAAAATAAAAAAGAACATTAAAATATTGGAATGAGGTGAAATCCATCGAGAAAAAGTTGCAATGTTGACACAAAGCTGCCATGCAGGCTGTTTTTTTTTTCTTTTGTCTTTATTTTACCATGTAAAAAACATCTTTACCATGAATTGATTAACGTGGACCCCGACTTAAACAAGTTGAACAACTTATTGGGGTGTTACCATTTAGTGGTCAATTGTACGGAATATGTACTGTACTGTGCAATCTACTAACTACAAGTTTCAATCAATCAATTATTTATTTTTATTTTTTTTGCCATTGCTCAAAACAAAAAGTAGTGACAAAAAAATACATGTTATAATGAATTATTTTCAAAGCTCCAATTAGTTCAAAAATTTCACTTTGAAATGTTTTATGTGGTAAATATTGCATATATTGTGCAGTTGCCATATAAAAACAAAGTTTTCTTTGACAAAAGAGCATAAAACAAACAAAATAATAGTTAAAACGTAAAATTGAAAGATATATCTGAAGTTGATCTTGTAACTTAAGTGTTGACAGTTAAAAAAAAAAAAAAACCCTAATAAAATATATCACTTTCTGAGTGGGGCACCTTTTGGATACCAAATATATTTAGTTGTATTTTATTTATCTTTTCACTGTGATTACTCAAAAATAATAAATAATTAAAATCAATGGTGTCCTGCATTATTGATCTTTTAGGGCTCTAATGACTAAATACTGCATATTTCAGTTTTACTATTAAAAAAACAAAGATGTTTTTGACAAAAATGCCATAAAACTTTTTTTTTTTTTAAATTGATATAGAGATTTACTGTAAGCGTTAAATAAAAAATAATAATAAAAAAATTACTTATTTTTAACATTTTATTAACTCAGACCCTTTATAGTCCCCAGGACCCCTAAAGGTAAAATCTTTTTTTAAATCCCTATATTTTGTTGTGGTTTGAAAATGAAAAATATCAAAATGGCCTCTGGATGCTTTAATTTTTCCGTGTGGAAAAAGTTTGGACACCCCCGAGTTAAACAGAGCCTCATTGCTAATGTGAGATTAGGCCAGTTCTACTGATTGCCTTGACGACAATGAAATGGCACCACATAAAGAAGCTGAAATCAGTTAAGACACAAACATTAACTTATTGCAGTGCAGCCAAGAAACACGTTACCAATTTAAGATAAGACTTTTTTGGAATAAATGAATACCTGTGCTAGAATAGGTTGTGAATGCAGGTTAGTGCTTAGGCAAGCATAGCAGTAGGCCTTGCCGGCCCTGACGGCCCACCGTTGCCTTCAAAGGAACACCCCCCATGCTTAAAAATGGAATGATTCCAATAAGAGCCCATTGTTTTGGTGAGTGTTAAGCTTGACCTTTAAACAAATGGAATTTCCTTTGAGGAAAGATGTGTAAATGTCTCTGAGAAAATCAAACAGAGAGAAATAAAGTCTGAATATCGATATGTCCTCTAAATGGCAGCAGCCACCTGCTCCCCATCACAAAATGGAGATTACCTTTTCATCGTCTTCCGTGAAGAGTTCCCCATTTAAAGTCTTGTTGATGGCTTGAGCCACGCCAATGATCTCGCCATCGCTGTTGTGAATGGGCATGCACAGGAGCGACTTGGTCTTGTACCCTGTCAGCTTGTCAATTTCATCGCTGAACCGGCGATCCTGCAAGCCCACAGACAAGCACAGCACACAATCAGCACAGTGCTTCTCATCCCTTTTTCACTGTTGCACCTCCTGTGAACATTTTTTTATTCAAGTACCCCCTAATCAGAGCAATGCATTTATGGTTGGAAAAAAAAGAAATAAAGAAGTAAAATACAGCACTATGTCATCAGTTTCTGATTTATTAAATTGTATAACAGTGCAAAATATTGCTCATTTGTAGTGGTCTTTCTTCAACTATTAGGAAAAAAAGATATAAATATTTAAAAAAAACTTGTTGAAAAATAAACAAGTGATTGAATTATAAATAAAGGTTTCTCACATAGAAGTAATCATCAACTTAAAGTGCCCTCTTTGGGGATTGTAATAGAGATCCATCTGGATTCATCAACTTACTTCTAAACATTTCTTCACAAAAAATAAATCTTTAACATCAATATTTATGGAACATGTCCACAAAAAAATCGAGCTGTCAACACTGAATATTGCATTGTTGCATTTCTTTTCACAGTTTATGAACTTACATTCATGTTTTGTTGAAGTATTAGTCAATTAATATATTTATAAAGGATTTTTGAATCATTGCTATTTTTAGAATATTTCTGAAAAATCTCACGCACCCCTTGGCATACCTTCAAGTACCCCCATTTGAGAACCACTGAATTAGCACATCAAAATTGAGGCCTTTTGCGAGCGAACATTAGTTTATCTTCTGATTTCCATGTGGGGTACACCAGGGGTGACAAACCTTTCATACTGAGGGCTGCATACTGAACAATTAAAGAAGGTGAGGGCCACTTATTTGAAATTCTAAAACCAATCCAATGTACATCAGTGTATGCTAAACCTGTGGTCTCCAACCTCTTTGTAGCTGCGGACCGGTCAATGCTTGATCATTTGTCCCGCGGCGCGGGGGTGTGTTTTTTTTTTTTTAGGTTTTTTTTTGGTGCACTAATTGTAAGTGTATCTTTTTTTTATGTTGATTTAATTAAAAAAATTAAATAAAAAAAAAATGCATTAAAAATTATTTTGCGGCCCGGTACCAATCGAGCCGCGGCCCGGTGGTTGGGGACCACTGTGCTAAACTATTTGAAAAAAAACATTGTTATCTTAGCTTTTGTGTTATATGTGAAAAAGCAAGCCGCACTTTGGACAATGAAAATGTACAAATCATCAAAACCTCATATGTGGGACGATAAAAGTATGCAAAATTATTTTTCTTTGGTTCCGGCACTAGTATGGGATCCATCCATCCATTTTCTACCGCTTATTCCCTTTCGGGGTCGCGGGGGGCGCTGGCGCCTATCTCAGCTACAATCGGGCGGAAGGCAGGGTACACCCTGGACAAGTCGCCACCTCATCGCAGGGCCAACACAGATAGACAGACAACATTCACACTCACATTCACACACTAGGGCCAATTTAGTGTTGCCAATCAACCTATCCCCAGGTGCATGTCTTTGGAGGTGGGAGGAAGCCGGAGTACCCGGAGGGAACCCACGCATTCACGGGGAGAACATGCAAACTCCACACAGAAAGATCCCGAGCCTGGATTTGAACCCAGGACCTGGGGATAGGTTGATTGGCAACACTAAAATTGGCCCTAGTGTGTGAATGTGAGTGTGAAAGTTGTCTGTCTATCTGTGTTGGGCCTGTGATGAGGTGGCGACTTGTCCAGGGTGTACCCCGCCTTCCGCCCGATTGTAGCTGAGATAGGCGCCAGCGCCCCCCGCGACCCCAAAAGGGAATAAGCGGTAGAAAATGGATGGATGGATGGATGCTGATAAGTTTACATATTTTTGTGTGGCTGAAGTTCAGAACAAATTTTTCTCCAAACTAAAGTACTTTTGTATTGTAAAAATAGAACAGTGTTTCATATTTTGGCAACGCTTATCCATTTTATATATATATTTTTTTTAAATAAACTAATTAAATTAGTTGAGTATGCTGATAAGTTTACATATTTTTGCGTGGCTCAAGTTCAGAACAAATTTCCTCCAAACTAAAGTACGTTTGTATTGTAAAAATAGAACAGTGTAACCTATTTTGGCAACTTTTATCCATTTTATATATATTTTTTAAATGCAGCAATTAAATTAGTTGAGTATGCTGATACGTTTACATATTTTTGCGTGGCTCAAGTTCAGAACAAATTTCCTCCAAACTAAAGTACTTTTGTATTGTAAAAATAGGACATATTTTAGTAACTTTTACCCATTTTATATGAAAAAAGCACAGCGGGGTAGATCCTGCTGAAATCCAATGTATTGAATGAATACAGAATCCTTTTAAATTGGGAAAAAATTGTTTTTGAATCAAGAATCGTGTTGAATTGAAAAAAAAAATCAATTTTGAATCGAATATTGACACAAGAATCGATATTGAATCGAATCGTGGGACACCCAAAGATTTGCAGCCTTATGCAAGCCATTGCATTTTGGTGTTGGGGTCATGTGACTGTTAGTTGTCTTATTGTAATCTATCCATCCTTTTTATACCGCTTGTCCCTTTTGGGGTCGCGGGGGGGTCGCTGTAGCCTATCTCAGCTGCATTTGGGCGGAAGGCGGTGTACACCCTGGACAAGTCGCCACTTCATCACAGGGCCAACACAGATAGACAGACAACATTCACACACTAGGGACCATTTAGTGTTGCCAATCAACCTATCTCCAGGTGCATGTCTTTGGAGGTGGGAGGAGCCTATCCCCAGGTGCATGTCTTTGGAGGTGGGAGGAGCCTATCCCCAGGTGCATGTCTTTGGAAGTGGGAGGAAGCCGGAGTACCGAAGGGAACCCACGCAGTCACGGGGAGAACATCTAAACTCCACACAGAATGATACCGAGCCCGGAATTGAACCCAGGACTACTCAGGACCTTTGTATTGTGAGGCAGATGCACTAACCCCTGTACCACTGTGCTGCCCCTATATACAGATCACTGCAAGCCATTGCATTTTGGTGTTGGCGTCATGCGACTGTTGGTTGTTTAATTGCAACCTATCCATTTTCTACCGCTTGTCCCTTTTGGAGTCGCGGGGGGTCGCTGGAGCCTATCTCAGCTGCATTTGGGCGGATTGATTGATTGAAACTTTTATTAGTAGATTGCACAGTACAGTACATATTTCGTACAATTGACCACTAAATGGTAACACCCGAATAAGTTTTTCAACTTGTTTAAGTCGGTGTCCACGTTAATCAATTCATGGAAGGCGGGGTACAACCTGGACAAGTCGCCACCTCATCGCAGGGCCAACACAGGCAGACGGACAACATTCACACTCACATTCACACACTAGGACCAATTTAGTGTTGCCAATCAACCTATCCCCAGGTGTATGTCTTTGGAGGTGGGAGGAAGCCGGAGTACCCGGAGAGAACCTACGCAGTCACGGGGAGAACATGCAAACTCCACACAGAATGATACCGAGCCCGGAATTGAACCCAGGACTACTCAGGACCTTCGTATTGTGAGGCAGATGCACTAACCCCTGTAGCACTGTACCGCCCCTATGTACAGATCACTGCAAGCCATTGCATTTTGGTGTTGGCGTCATGCGACTGTTGGTTGTTTTATTGCAATCTATCCATTTTCTACCGCTTGTCCCTTTTGGAGTCGCGGGGGGTCGCTGGAGCCTATCTCAGCTGCATTTGGGCGGATTGATTGATTGAAACTTTTATTAGTAGATTGCACAGTACAGTACATATTTCGTACAATTGACCACTAAATGGTAACACCCCAATAAGTTTTTCAACTTGTTTAAGTCGGGGTCCACGATAATCAATTCATGGAAGGCGGGGTACAACCTGGACAAGTCGCCACCTCATCGCAGGGCCAACACAGGCAGACGGACAACATTCACACTCACATTCACACACTAGGACCAATTTAGTGTTGCCAATCAACCTATCCCCAGGTGTATGTCTTTGGAGGTGGGAGGAAGCCGGAGTACCGAAGGGAACCCACGCAGTCACGGGGAGAACATGCAAACTCCACACAGAATGATACCGAGCCCGGAATTGAACCCAGGACTACTCAGGACCTTCGTATTGTGAGGCAGATGCACTAACCCCTGTACCACTGTGCCGCCCCTATGTACAGATCACTGCAAGCCATTGCATTTTGGTGTTGGCGTCATGCGACTGTTGGTTGTTTAATTGCAATCTAGTAATAACTAAAAGTCTGTGATTAGCTGGCGACTTGTCCAGGATGTACACCGCCTTCTGCCCGATTGTAGCTGAGATAGGCACAAGCGCCCCCCATGACCCCAAAGGTACTAAGTGGTAGGAAATGGATGGATGGATGGATAATTAAAAGTGCAATAACTCAATGTTCCATCCAGTGGGGAATAAAAGACATGATCATGATCAGAGTCACCTGGTAGGCGTCAGGAATGTTGACGGTCTCTCCGTGCTCCGCCACGTACCCGATTATTCCTTTCCCCCAGGGGACCTGCACCTCGTCCGAGTTCATGGAGGGCAGCACGGTGGTGCCCGCATGCACGTCAAAGAACTTGGACACCAGCGTCTTCTTGTTGCCGGTGCCCTCCACCAGGAACAGGGAGCCCCGGTCCGCGTCCACCATGATGCACACGAAGACCAGGATCTTGTAGCTGAGGCTCGTCAGGTCCAGGTCGTTGGAGATGTCCTTGACGAGCTCCAGGAAGAACTCCCTCTCGTGGTTCTCCTTGAGGTAATATTTGAAGTCCACGGCCGTGGACGGGTACTGGGGGATGTTGACCCTGGACTCCAGCAGCGCGCTGAGGATGTGCGCGGTGGTGGGCGGCAGGGAGCTCGCCTTCCTCAGCAGGGCTCGCCGCCGCATGCTGCTCAGCGGCTCTTGCGCCCGCGAGTTGACGTGCTCGTCGTAGGTTCGGTTGACGTTGACGGCTTTGGAGCGGGCGAAAGTTTTCCGCAGCTCTCTCTGCGAGGCCCGGCGCTGCAGACCATCACACCTGCTCGCCCAGCTGTCCTTCGGCGCGGCGCCCTTGTCGTCCCTGCGCTCGCCCGACGCCGCCGGACCCTTGGTGGCTGGGTGGTTCTTCAGCCACTTCTCCACCATGCCATAGGTGCCCTTTCTGTGCAAGTACTCCTCGAACAACTCCGGGTGCGAGTCCAAGAAAGTTTCCACGTCAGAGAAACGCACCATGTTTGCCAGCGCCATACCGGGTCTGCAGACGCTCCTCTGTCAACCACAGCCACCAAGTCGCACGGGGAAAGATCATCTATGAGGCTTTGCTGGGGGTCCGGGTTAGAGAATCATCAGGGGTCCAAACAATTCGCGCCAAAATATCACCCTTTTAGGTCATCTTCCAAGTTGATTGGCAGACCACAGTGCAGGACATGAGATCTGGAAGCGAGCATCCCTCGGTGCGTCTGTCTTGTGCGCAAATGACTGTGTTGGCTGACGTCACACTGCCAGCATCCAAGCATCCGATTCCAGTGGACATGTCCAGGTCTCACCCGTTTCCCACAGTCGCTCCAAAATTGTTAGGAAGGATTTGAAAAAAAAAAAAAAAAACTGTCACAGTTAGGTTTTTTATTTATTTATTCTAAAACAGTGGTCCCCAACCACCGGTTCGGGCACCGATACCGGTACATGACGCATTTGCTACCGGGCCGCAGAGAAATAATTTCTCCGACTTAACTTTGCACTGTCCCACTAGACTAGTGGTTCTTATCAATCAATCAATCAATGTTTATTTATATATCCCCAAATCACAAATGTCTCAAAGGACTGCACAAATCATTACGACTACAACATCCTCGGAAGAACCCACAAAACCTTGTTGGAGGTACCGAACCCCACCAGTTATATTCGCCCATTCATCGAACCCTTCTTTAGTGAAAAATAAAATGTTTTGTTATTAATTTAATCCATCCATCCATCCATTTCTACCGCTTATTCCCTTTTTTGGGGTCGCGGGGGGCGCTGGCACCTATCTCAGCTACAATCAGGCGGAAGGCGGGGTACACCCTGGACAAGTCGCCACCTCATCGCAGGGCCAACACAGATAGACAGACAACATTCACACTCACATTCACACACTAGGGCCAATTTAGTGTTGCCAATCAACCTATCCCCAGGTGCATGTCTTTGGAGGTGGGAGGGGCCTATCCCCAGGTGCATGTTTTGGGAGGTGGGAGGAAGCCGGAGTACCCACGCATTCACGGGGAGAACATGCAAACTCCACACAGAAAGATCCCGAGCCTGGATTTGAGCCCAGGACTGCCGGAACTTCGTATTGTGAGGCAGACGCACTAACCCCTCTGCCACCGTGAAGCCCCTATTAATTTAATCATAATTCATAAATATTAATCATGAAATAATGTTGTTATATTAAATCAATACTAATAAAGATATATTTAACAAACAGAAAGTTACATGATCCCATGTTTACATCTCATTGTGCAACATGTGAATGTTTTAGTGGGAACAAAATGCCACATCTGAACGTGGTACAAATTATGAAAAACAATATTTTTTTTATTATTGTCATAGTAAATGGGTCAAAATACTTCTATTAGAAAATAATCTCAGGGAAATGACTACTGCCATTTGATTATAATAAAAATAACAAGTTATATTAGAAAATAATCTCAGGGAAATTACATTGTTTGGGGGTATCCATAATACGCCGATAGGGAGAAGTTTTTATTTACACGATGAGTCAGGTGCGTCTTCACCTCCACGGTGGAGGCTCTGCAGAACCACTGAGGCCGACTCACCGAACCCCTAGGGTACAATCGAACCCGGGTTAAGAACCACTGCACTAGACCCACCAATAAGCTTACAATCGTATATAAAAGCATTTAACAAATTATTGCCGCCGAACACTTTTTTAGAAGATGAATACAGGCTCATAACTTGTGAGGCTTTGGATATTTCTCATTTCTGAGAGCTCAAACCACGGGCAAAGGTTTTTGTGTGTCTGTATGCGCCCGAATGCAGCTGAGATAAGCTCCAGCACCCCCCGCAACCCTGTAAGGGACAAGCGGTAGGAAATGGATGGATATATGCGGAGTAAATCTCTGGAATAAACCTGATTTACAACACAAGCAATGCCAAACTATTAATCAACTAAAATTGTTATACAAACACCGGGTTTGGTTCAAATATGGAGATGAGGGTCTTTAATTTGGGGCAGCACGCTGGGAGAGGGGTTAGTGAGTCCGCCTCACAATACGAAGGTCCTGAATAGTCTTGGGTTCAATCCCGGGGTCGGGATCTTTCTGTGTGGAGTTTGCATGTTCTCCCCCTGACTGCGTGGGTTCCCTCCGGGTACTCCGGCTTCCTCCCACCTCCAAAGACATGCACCTGGGGATAGGCCCCTCCCACCTCCAAAGACATGCACCTGAGGATAGGCCCCTCCCACTTCCAAAGACATGCACCTGGAGATAAGTTGATTGGTAACACTAAATGGTCCCTAGTGTGAATGCTGTCTGTCTATCTGTGTTGGCCCTACGATGAGGTGGCCACTTGTCCAGGCTGTACCCCGCCTTCCGCCCAATTGTAGCTGAGATAGGCACCAGCGACCCCAAAGGGAATAATCGGTAGAAAATGGATAGTTGGCCTTTAATTTGACCTGCTGTTGTACTCTGTCTCAAAGTGTCAACATGTGCTCAATGTTTCTTTGCCATTACTGCTATGTTGTCTCTTACCATTTTTGGTACATCCATTCTTCCTACATTGTTGATACAAATTATTGTTACAGTGCAATAATTATTGTCACCTGTGTTAAAGCCACTGTGATGCAACATTTGTATAAACAAAGAAACAGTGAAAGTCAATGTATTCATCACTGAATGGAGAACTGGGGGTGGTATTAAATAAGTTATCTTCTTCCCACTCCCTTCCAGGCAAAACTGGACCATCATGTTCACATACTGTACATTACCTTTTGCATTACAGTAATTTGTATTATTACACGTCGTCAACTTTGTACTTTTTTTTGTCATTGCTTGAAATAAATGAAAATATTTATACAATAAAACTCCTCTTAGGAAGTTGCCATTTGTTATAACTCTGTGACATGACACCATTAATGAACATATCCAATACAAATATGACAGATTGTAGTCCTTCTGCATCTCATTGCAAAGAAACAAGCTCAGGGCTCCCACTAATTCAGCGTTAAAGAGAATAGTTTTTTTTCATGCGCTTATTTTTGCTCTATTTACCCGGCATAAGTGGAAAAAGCAAATAATGCCTACATTAAACTGGTCCTTGGCGCAAAAAAGTTTGGAGACCAGTGTTCTAGAAGACTCTTGCATGTATGGAGATTGTACTTTAATTATTTCAGATAAAATTTATATTTAAATTCCAGCAGCAATGTACAGTATTGTAAATATGTGTATATTGCACATTTAAAATGTATTGCACTGTTATTTGTTGCAGTTTATTTCAGTATTGTTATTGTTTAGCGTCTTGTCATCTTAGTAACTCCCCCTCACCCCTTGAGAGTTGTAAAGGAGTGTTTTAGTCTATTAGTCCATGACAATGTAATTACAGTACAACCAGTCTCAGCCCAAGTACTGCCCAAAATCTTTAGAGTTGTTGTTTTTTTAAATAATTGGGAGTTTTAGTATAATATTGGTGGGAAAATGCTGCCAATTTTTACGCTCCTGATTTTGTGCTGTTGCTTTTTTTCAACACTAGAGGGCACTACAATACATCTAAATGGGCTCATCTGGATGGGTGTGTCTCATTTACTGTACGTACTCTTGAGGTGAGATAGTGACTGCTATTATACAGTTTTTGTTTAAAATACAATACCTCACAAAAAATAATGGAAGTTTGACTTCAGCATGACATTTAAAAATTAAGCTAAAATGTATGTTAACTTTTACAGATGACTTTCAGGCTTTTGAATGCACAAATGGTAGAAAATGGATGGATGAATGTTCATCTGTATAATGTTTCGATCCTTTCAGCACAAGTAGCTGTTGTCTAACATGGAGCTTGACGACACAAATCAGGCCAAGTGTTTCCTATATTTCCAGAAAAATGCATGCCTACGCCTTTGTGAATCATCCACTTTCTCTGATGCAATCAGCTGATGAGACACTGTAACCACTTGCCTCTGGAAACATCCTGTTTTAAAGCCTTAGTTGTGGCATTCATAGCATGGCAAAATGTCAACACTGTTGAGAACGTTTTAAATATAAATTATAATTGAACCAATATGTGTATTGGTCTATTCATGGATCACACACCTACTTCGAATCTTGGCATTGTTAAAGAACAGCAAGTTGTGCAATAAGTACTAAAGCATTCAACACTTAAACATGTGCGTTCAAAAGTTTAGAGAGAGTCTTCGACTGTAAAAGTGGTAGTGCCTTTAAAGTTCACCTTGAAAATTCAAGTCTCACTTTAGGGATATAATTACATCAAAGATATGTCATTAATGTGGTACATTTATTTTATACACTTAACTTTAAAACATGCCTGAATTCTTGGAGACGTCCAATGGAGGAAGTTACACTACATACGACTGTTAAACCTCTGCAACAGGAATTAAGCAAATCACTTGTCTAATATTCAACTGAAATATTGAAGTCCTAACAAACACAAGCTATTGGTTTGTTTTGTTTCACTTACAGTTCAACAGAAACAAAACTAGCATGCTCAAAATGAAGACAGACAAATAACAGATTTATGGATAAAATATAAGTGTCTTTATCGCTTCCATGCACTTTACAGTCTGAATACAGTACATTGTTTAATAACTTATTCTAAAAAAACAAAAACCAGGGATTATCATTCGCTCCACAAAGGATGTGTATCATGTCACACACATACAGCTAGTAAATATGGTAAGTTTGCACGGCTTTCGGAAAACAGGCAACTTTCCCTGGTTTTTAACATGAAAATTCGTCTCAACGGTAGCTATTTTTAAGAGGTTGCAGATTTAAGGTATTCTATAAGGTCAGCACGTTCATTCTTCTTCTTGATGCCAGCGAAGATCATCTTCGTTCCAGGAATGTATTTTTTGGGATTCTCCAAATAAACATTCAGGGTTTCCTCATCCCAGATAATGCCTGAAAGAAAATAATGTTGGTACCAAATTTAACATTTAGACATGGACTTCTTACCTTTGCTCTTGTTTGCGTCCGTATAGGAGTAGCCTTCGGCCTGGCCTGTTTTGCGACCAAACAAACCCCACAGGTTTGGCCCGACCTTGTGTTTGCCTCCATTCTCCACAGTGTGACATTGAGAACACTTCTGGACAAAGGACTTTTTCCCTTTGTTGACGTCTCCAGGCATTTTTTCTTCTGTAAATACACATACTTTAAATGTTATCGTTTTAAGCTTTAGAAATAATGTATTTACTTAATCGTGAAATAACCCGATTTGTCTATTGTGCGTCATTGTGCACATTCCACCACTAGGGGGAGCTCGTGTACAAGTTATGCAATTGACCGGTTGAATAACTTGCTTTCTAAGGAAACTTTAAAAAAACACACTGTAGAGCTTTTATAAAACACACTATATAATACCAAACAGAAAAAAAGCCTACAACAGTTTTAAAATGTAATAAAGAATACCTGAGAATGACTGACTAAAAACTAAACTGTGTATCGACATTAAATAATAGGCAGTAGCTCAGCTGTGTAATATTGTTAATAAGATAATACATAATAGTACACATTTTGCTAAATGTTAAGTCTACAACTTACCCATCCGGGCAGTAATGAAAAGGAAATCATTTAACGGTAGACCGGTATGAGTCACCCTGTCTAAGGTGACCGCTGTCGTTCGGCGAATAAAACTTATCTACTGCACGAATAAGAAGACTGAAAAATAGTGTATATGATAGCCATCTTTCTCACTTACCTTTAAACGGCGTCGAGTTCACCAACTGTAGAAGGTTTTATTCCTATAGGTCTTGTCTCCGAAGGACACCGGCAACTAACAGACACGTGCTCTCTTCCTTGTGCGGAGACGCTAGTGGACACGTCATCGGTCACATGCCCAACTACGTCATTTCGGTCACATGACCAATTACGTCATTCGGTCCTTACAGAGGTTACCAAATAGGACAGCAAGCACGTTACAAAACTCAAGGAAGGTCCAGAAACCATCCAAAAACTAAAATTGTTGCATAGTTAAATTTTCTGTTACTAAGAAGTTCCCACTTAAAAACACTCTATTGTGAAAAAAACAAAAGGTAAGTACAGGCATATCTAAAAAACAAAACAAAAAAAAAAACAAAGTTCTCTGATTTCAGTAGTACAATTTTAAAAGTCAAACAGTACCACAGTTTCTCTACAAAGTGAAATATTTCAAGCATCTGTTTTTAATAATTCTAATTATTAGACTAGACTTAGACTTACTTTTTATTGTCATTCAAATTTGAACTTTACAGCACAGATAAGAACGAAATTCCGTTACATAAGGTAGGATAAAAAAAAAAAGCAATAAGGTGCATGTATAATTAAATAAATATATATAAATAATATATAAATGTATATATAAATTGTGAATGTTGTCTGTCTATCTGTGTTGGCCCTGTGATGAGGTGGCGACTTGTCCAGGGTGTACCCTGCCTTCCGCCCGATTGTAGCTGAGATAGGCGCCAGCGCCCCCCGCGACCCCGAAAGGGAATAAGCGGTAGAAAATGGATGGATGGATGGATGGATATATATATATATATATATACATATATATAAATAAATAAATAGATAACTGTACAGATAATTATATTGCACTTTTTCACGTGTCTACGTTATGGATGTATGTTATATTGTCTTTTTTATTCCAGCGAGTTCATCAATTTTGGGGGGAGTTGAGGGGATAATTAAATTATGATGCATTCAAGAGTCTTACAGCCTGAGGGAAGAAGCTGTTACAGAACCTGGAGGTTCTACTTCGGAGGCTGCGGAACCTCTTTATATTCTATGTTCTATTCTATTATAGGTTAGAGCTCATCAACCCCCCCCAACAATTAAAATCTAATACAATTTGAAAAATGGGCAACAGTTTCAACACAGTAAACTTTGTGATCTAATCAGCAAATTTACGGAAAAACCTTCCTGAGCCTTGCAAGCTGCTATATGTCACCAGCAGGTAGGAATGTATTTCTTTAGGGTTTTATCGATACGATACCCTTATCGATATTCTTTATCGATACCGGTATTTATCTTTACTCTTAACCAGGGATGTCCAAAGTGCGGCCCGGGGGCCATTTGCGGCCCGCAGGTCATTTTTAACGGCTCCATGGCACATTCTAAAAATATGATTAAATAAAATATGTTGCATGCACCTGGGGATAGGTAGATTGGCAACACTAAAATTGACCCTAGTGTGTTTGTTGTCTGTCTGTGTTGGCCCTGGGATGAAGTTGTTACTTGTCCAGGGTGTACACCGCCTTTGGCGCGATTGTAGCTGAGATAGGCTCCAGCGCCCCCCGTGACTCCGAAAGGAATAAGCGGTAGAAAATGGATGGATGGCTGTTGCATATTTTGCGTTTGCCGTATAAAAAACCAAGCTGTTTTTTTTTAAAGAAGGGCCTAAAACAAACAAACAAAAAGCATAAACAACAATAACACTTATAATTGACGGATAGATATGAAGTTGATCTCGAGACAATTGTGTTAAAAGTAAACAGTAAAAAAATGTATAATTTATTGTTTAACACTTTAATAATAATCCTGTTGGATACCCAATAATTTTGGTGTGATTTTTGTTTTTTTAAGTGTCATTGCTCAAAAAAACCCAAAAAATTAATATCAATGCTGTGATGAGTTATTGACCTTTTTAAGGCTTCAATTATTATATAATCTAAAATATTCCACATTTTATTGGATAAAAATATTGCATATTTTGTGTTTTTTCCACGAAAAAACAGGTTTTCTTTGACAACAATAGCATACAACTTAAATCTTTAAAAACGTTATATTGACAGAAAGACCTAATGTTGATCTAGAGATTTAAACCTTGAATAATAATAAAAATAATAATACTGAATAATGATATTTATAATATCATTATTATAATAATAATATTTTTTGACCAAAACCCTTTGGAGTCCCCGGGATCAAGCCTGAGTGGAGGCTTGAATGTATATTTGTTATACATATATTGTATTGGTTTTTGAAATAAAAAATATCAAAATGGCCCCCGCTTGCTTTGATGTTTTAGTGTGCGGCCCTTAGTGGAAAAAGTTTGGACACCCCTGCTCTTAACTGTACTATATATAGTTGGTGTTAGATATTAAAAAATGCACTTTTATACATGTTTTTATTGGTACAAGATTTTAAGAATATGTAACATCGAACAGCAGGGAAGTCTTAACAACATCTACTTTTTAGGTCTTAAACAAGTCAAACATGATTAAAGTGCAAAGTGAAATGTAGTAATATCATATTGTAAGACCACACAGATCCATCACTGTGTTTCTTCTATTCATTACAATTACACACAGCTGGAAATAATACTTATTTAGGCAGCGCACAGAACTTTTACGTGGTACTGTACTGTAAGGGTTGGAATTGGGGGTTAGGTCACCAAAATGATTCCAGAGCACGATCACTGCTGCTGCTCACTGCTCCCCTCACCTCCCAGGGGGTGCAACAATGGGATGGGTCAAATGCTGAGGGTAATTTCAGTGGTACTTTAACTTTAACTTTTGGTGGGTGTGAAGTTTACCAAGGTGTGTAAACGTGGCAACTCAAGACCTGGAAGCAAATGCTATGGATTAATATACAACTTAAATTTTTCACTTTTTTGAGTGGATTAATAGTGGCCTGTGGATTACTGGATTGCTTGACATTGGGCTTTAAGGGTCTTTTGAGGAGGAATTATTGTTGTGCTAAAAACTTTTGTGTAGTGTTGCTTCCCTATTTGTGAGTATTCCAAGCTGATTTCACATCCTAGAGATTGGACGGCGCAAAACTCTCCATTTTACAAAACCAAAGACAAACAACAAGAAATGTCTTCTTTGGATCAAAGCTCGCTTGTGGAAGACAGCATTTTCAGTTGAATGTGAAAAACATCAAGAAGGTTAAGGTTGTTTGTTCGAAGGTTAGTTCATCTGAATCAAAATTTAACGTTTAGGAGATTCCAAAGTTCCAGCTTTACGTCCATAAATACAAAGGATTACTTTAATCATTTGCTTTCCTCTATTATTTGCATTGCTCTTCAAGACATGTACTGTGGCCTACTGAAAAAATATATATATTTTTTTACGACTGGTAAACAAAAAGAAGTAGCTTAATGCAGTACAAAATTAGATCCCTGCTTCATTGACTACAGACCTAGTAAAGAAAGGAATTGTTTTTTTTTTTTATGAATAGTAAAGGGGTAGCTTGTGGTGGAACATAACATTATTTAAATAACTTTTCTGCTCTATTGTGGTGATCTATCTGGGGGATTACTGGTAGTAACAATGATAACATAAGTAAGGTTCTATTTTTCCTGGGATATTTGAATGTGTAGTCTACTGTATGTTGTGGCGGATTTTTTGCATTGACCTCCATTACTTGGTATCAACACGCACATCACAATTTTTGCCTTCCGCAACACGAGATCCATGAATGTAGTTCAGTAAAGTAGCCATCTCATAAGTGATAGCTGTGACAGATTTCCAGCATCCGGAAGGAAAGATATGCTCACTTTTTCTGAAATTCAAACGAGCGATAGCGGACATTACGGAATTACAGACGAAAGCGTGTGTGGCATGACAACAGTAACCAAAGGGAGGTTGGAAGTTGGAAGCGTTCATTGAATTCAATTAATTTCACTGCATGGCACTGATTTGAGATACGAGTGTTTCGAGTTACAAACTAGGTCTTGGAACCAACTGAACTTGTCAATTAAGTGTATGCTGTAAAAACCTGCAGCTAACTTCTGAAAGTCAGTGTATTAGCTAGTTAGTAATTACACACAGTCATTTTCTTAACCGGACAGACTTTTATGGTTAACCCTCAATCAGTAAACCACCTCTCCTGTCAAATCACAAATCATAAAGATTGGCTCCTACATTCTAAGAAAAGTCTCCAGTGGAGTGGATAATAATGAGCACTATAAACCTTTACAGTCACTCAAGGTTACTTTGACCGTTATATGAAAGAGTGACTGAGTTGGTCATTGGCTTATTTTTAAGTGTTATTATTCAACTCACATCCTAAGTATGTCTCTTAACGATTTCCTTTCATCAATCCTGCAGCGGTTGCTACATTAACGCCTCAAATCAACACAGTATAGGTTTTGTTGTTTGCTGTGGCTGCTTTTTTGATTTAGTTAACCTGCAATGACGCACATACCATGCTTCCTTTTTTAATCAAACAACACCACCATCTCAAAACAGGTGGCAAATGTATGTCTGCACAAGTGATTTGCATGCATAATTATTTTTCCTCAATGTAAACCAGTCATTGCACTGTATCATTCATGCAACAGTGATTATGCTGAAGCCAGCTTGCTCATTAATCAATGTAAGGGTATGTGTAGCTCTCAATTAATCCAATTTTACAACTCTTTCAAATCTACAGTACTTTACTAAAAATCCTTAAAAATCTAAGGAATCCCTGTTGCAAAATCTGTCTGGAGTTACCATGTGTTAGAATAATTATGTGTAAGTTATCACACAACTCTTATGCTTAAAGGCTGTTGCTATAATTAATATCAATTGTGCTGAAGTTGTACTTTTCTATCTGTGCAAAGGGACAACTTCCAATCTTGGATTGCGAGTCGTCTCGTATCAGTGTTTGTGTCCAGACCCGGCCGGCTGACTGCCAAGGGCGAACATGCTGTAGAGTACCTTGATGCAGACAAAGCAGAGACAGGGCGACATCACGAGTGTCAGCACATTTCCATTTCTGAATAATCATATATTGTGTCTAAATGTGGCCTCAGTGATGTGCAAAGGGACAACTTGTAATCTTGGATTGCGAGTCGTCTCGTATCAGTGTTTGTGTCCAGACCCGGCCTGCTGACTGCCAAGGGCGAACATAGAGTACCTTGACGCAGAAAAAGCATCTGCAGCCTCAGCGATGTAACCATGGACCTCCCGAATAAATAGTGGAGCACGTGGGCTGTGCCTCAGAGCATTGTTGGAACTGTAACTAAGTGTACAGCCCAATACGTCTCTCCTCATGAGTAAAATTTAACTTTTGTCTCTGCATGATTACTTGCTTTTTGTCTGTTTAATAGATGTCATAAGTGTTTGAACCTGACACCATGCAACCCCCCACGTGTTCTTCTGGTACTTGAGATTCCTCCTAAAAACATGCATGTTAGGCTACCAATTGTCTATAGGTGTGAATGTGAGTGTGAACGACTGCCAAATACTAAGAGGCTCCAGCTCTCCTGTGACCCTAGTACTGACAAGTGGAATAAAAGACAGATATTCATATGTACCATCACATATATTGAGGTTTTTTTTCAATATTTATGAATTAATGTATTTATTTACAAAGGTGAGCATATGATCTGTGTAAATTGGGTTTATGAAAAATAACTCCAGATTGAGAGTACAAACATTATTGGTAGTGCCTGTAAATAATTTTAACTAGTCATCCATCAGGTTTAGTATACATACCAGTAGTCTGACATTACACATTTGTGGTTTTGAAGGTAAATGAATTACAAAAAAAATCGATCCTGGTACTTAGCTTTTACTGTAGCTAGCCAGGACACTATGTACGTTTACATTACTACTTATATCCATCCATTAGTAAAATAAAATAGTGATTGGTCCTTCAAAGTGCCTGAGTAAAATATTATTAAGAATTACATTTCTTTTTATGTGTACAGGTAGTTGGCTTTCGAGCTGGGAGCATGACGTTTACTCTACTACTACGAGTAGTACTACTCCTACGAGTACTACGAGTACTAGATATAAATAGGAGCTTTGTGCATCAGTCGAATGTGTTATGTTATGTTATGTTATTGACATTAAACTTTGTGGAATAAACACCCCAGCGGTCTCCACTAAAATAATAAATACCAGGATTACACCATTTTTCTTGCTGATCCCTGATAGCGCAATGGCCAAGGTCATGTAGCCTTTTGTTCCAGAGGACATAGTTCGATCCCCAACCAGGACAGAAAAGGTCAGTGGAAAAATCATGATCATAATTAAAGCTAAAAAAATTTTTTTAATTGACTTTCCCTAAATATGTAAAATTATTCATATTCTCTTCCCATCTTATTTATCCTTGTTCCAGTGCTGTTGTTTTTAGTTTTAGTTTGTATCCAATCAGAATTGTTGGTAGCTTATGTTGCCATGCTGTACCAAATCTGCCAGAGGCCTTCAGGGTCGTGCGCTGTAAGTGAACGGGGACATACACTTGATAGACAGTTGTGATAGCCAATCAGATCACAAGTTGTTGACAGTAGATGTTCTGTTACAACTAAAAGTTGTAAACTCTTGCTGTTAGAGTGTGTCATGCTTTTCATTTAATTAACATTGTTACATGTATATGTGTCGCCATCATGTGGTCAGGGCAGTTTATATATCTTTGAGAAGTGTGTACTTTGAATCAAACTTAATTGACCGGCAGTTGCATAAGCCAAGCAGAGACATTTACGGTATATGTTTTAATTGCTGATGTGTTTTAATGGATTTCTAAATGCGCCAATAAATAACCGTTTTTGTATACTGTGGATGTGATTCAATGCCCAGTAGGGTGTGAATGTGTTCCTGAATAGTATTTCTCCAGCAATGATTATGTGGTGACATCAATGATGGTATTTTGAGAGGTAATCATTGAAGTCGGAGATCACAGGAAACACATAGCCCGCCACTGGAAAAGGTAAATATTAAATTAAATCATCATGCAATTTTGAAAAACCAGAGTAATGTTACCCTTTTTGTACAAAAAATCATTACTGAACTATTTATTTCCTGGGTATAATAATCAGAATCATGCATCTAATCCAGGGGTTGGCAACCTTTTGCATGAAAAGATCCACTTGGAGCCACCAAACCACTAAATTGAAGGTAACGCTTTAACGTATTGTCACATTCCGTGCCCAGCTTGTTCTTTCTTTGTGTATTTTGCATATTATTTAGTTACTGGTTTATTTCTATTTCCCCCCCCCGATTCTCTAAGTCAGTGGTCCCCAACCACCGGGCTGCGGCCCGGTACCGGGCCGCAAAATAATTTTTTATTAAAAAAAAAAAAAAAAAAAAAAAATTTTTAATTAAATCAACATAAAAAACACAATATACACTTACAAATAGTGCACCAACCACAAACAACTCCCTTTCTCATGACAAAAACGTCCCTTTTTCATGACAAAGAAGAAAAAAAAGGACACCCTCCCCCGGGCCGCGGGACAAATTATTAAGCGTTGACCGGTCCGCGGATACAAAAAGGTTGGGGACCACTGCTGTAAGTGACAAGCCACACTTTACTGTAGTCTACCTTTGCAGGATTATTTTCTTGGGATCCATTGTGCCACAGCTCAATCTCTTCTTCCGCCAATTTCTCCTTTTGTAAGTATTTCCAGTATGTATGCTCTATTCTATTTACAGCTAGTTTATGCTGCTGCATCAAGGCCAGCTGTCTTCCATCTTCCAGACCCTTTGGCGTGACGAACACCTCCAAAGAGTTCTAACCTTGCGTAGCAGCGATGCGGACCATAAAGGCTGTGTAATTGGTTGACTTTGATTACATTTCCTGTGTTGATACAATGCATTCAGAGGGTGCACAGCCTATCTTTGCAAACGCCTTTTACACAGATTTTAGATCAACATTTGCAATAAAAATGTTGTAACATAGCTTCATGATGTTATTGCTTCTAATTAAACCATAAAACCGAATAAATAACCATTCAAGAAGCGCCAACAATACTCCATTTACTTTTTGTGACCTGAATATTAACCAAGTATTAGCGATATTGTTATTATAAACGCTAATGTTAAGGACCTACATTTTGCAGCGCATTGATCAGAGATCAGCAACTTCCTTATTATGTTGTATTGACATCATGAGCTGGGGAGCTGCTTTCTCACCTCGGAGCTTGTGAAAGTTAGGTTATAAATCCTGTCTCACCTTGATTGTAAAATGATGTGATAATAAATGGACCGGGGGGGCCGTGTGGTTGGGGGGGCGGGGGGGTCCGCCCACATATGCGGCCCTCTACAAGGTTTCTCATAGTCATCCTCGTTGACATCCCACTGGGTTGTGAGTTTATCCTTGCCCTTTTGTGGGCTCTGAACCGAGGATGTTGTTGTGGCATGTGCAGCCCTTTGAGACACTTGTGATTTAGGGCTATATAAATAAATATTGATTGATTGAAAAGAAACACTTGAATTTCAGTGAATTACAGCCATATGTATGTATATATATATATATATATATATATATATATATATATATATAGGCAGCACGGTGGACAGGGGTTAGTGAGTCTGCCTCACAATACGAAGGGCCTGAGTTCAATCCCGGATCGGGATCTTTCTGTGCGGAGTTTGCATGTTCTCCCCGTGATTGCGTGGCTTCCTCCCACCTCCAAATACATGCACCTGGGGATAGGTTGATTGGCAACACTAAATGGTCCCTAGTGTGTGAATGTGAGTGTGAATGTTGTCTGTCTATCTGTGTTGGCCTTGCGATGAGGTGGCGACTTGTCCAGGGTGTAAACCGCCTTCCGCCCAAATGCAGCTGAGATAGGCTCTAGCGACCCCAAAAGGGACAAGCGGTAGAAAATGGATGGATGGATATATATATATATATATATATATATATATATATATATATACTGTATATCCATCCATTTTTTCCGCTTATCCAAGGTCGGGTCGCGGGGGCAGCAGCCTAAGCAGGGAAGTCCAGACTTCCCTCTCCCCAGCCACTTCGTCTAGCTCTCCCCGGGGGATCCCGAGGCGTTCCCAGGCCAGCCGGGAGACATAGTCTTCCCAACGTGTCCTGGGTCTTCCTCGTGGCCTCCTACTGGTTGGACGTGCCCTAAACACCTCCCTAGGGAAGCGTTCGGGTGGCATCCTGACCAGATGCCCGAACCACGTCATCTGGCTCCTCTCCATGTGGAGGAGCAGCGGCTTTACTTTGAGTTCCTCCCGGATGGCAGAGCTTCTCACCCTATCTTTAAGGGAGAGACCAATCACACGGCGGAGGAAACTCATTTGGGCCGCTTGTACCCGTGATCTTGTCCTTTCGGTCATGACCCAAAGCTCATGACCATAGGTGAGGATGGGAATGTAGATCGACCGGTAAATTGAGAGCTTTGCCTTCCGGCTCAGCTCCTTCTTCACCACAACGGATCGGTACAACGTCCGTATTACTGAAGACGCCGCACCGATCCGCCTGTCGATCTCACCATCCACTCTTCCCTCACTCGTGAACAAGACTCCTAGGTACTTGAACTCCTCCACTTGGGGCAGGGTCTCCTCCCCATCCTGGAAATTCACTGTGTGTTTATATATATATATATATATATATGTATGTCTTAATTGGATTATCTAGAGCAGGGGTCGGGAACCTTTTTGGCTGAGAGAGCCATGAAAGCCAAATATTTGAAAATGTATTTCTGTGAGAGCCATATACCATATTTTTCGGACTATATGTCGCAGTTTTTTTCATAGTTTGGCTGGGTGTCCAACTTATACTCAGGAGCGACTTATGTGTGAAATTATTAACACATTAACGTAATATATCAAATATTATTATTTGGCTCATTCATGTGAGGGATTAGACGTATAAGATTTCATGGGATTTATGGATTATGAGTGACAGATAGTTTGGTAAAGGTATAGCATGTTCTATATGTTATAGTTATTTGAATGACTCTTACCATAATATGTTAGGTTAACATAGCTGTTGGTTATTTATGCCTCATATAACCTACACTTATTCAGCCTGTTGTTCACTATTCTTTATGTATTTTACATTGCCTTTCAAATGTCTATTCTTGGTGTTGGGTTTTATCAAAAACATTTCCCTCAAAAATTCGATTTATACTCCAGTGCGACCTTCTTTATTATGCATTTTCGGCCGGTGCGACTTATACTCCGAAAAATACGGTGATATTTTTTAACACTGAATACAACTAAATGCGTGCATTTTTAAGTAAGACCAACATTTTTAGAGTAAAATAAGTATTATTATTTTTAATAACATTTTTATTCTGAAGCTAACCAATAATAAATAAAATACTTCTTAATGAGACTTCTTGAACTGGTGGGGTGGAAAAACGGATGGACGGATTAAAATGCATAAGCATGTTTTTATATTTTCCACGTTGTTTTTAACTTAAACAAGTTGAAAAACCTATTCGGGTGTTACCATTTAGTGTTCAATTGTACGAAATATGTACTTTACTGTGCAATCTACTAATAAAAGTTTCAATCCATCAATCAATCAATCAAAACTGTGATTACCAGCGGAATTATTCATTACTTATCGTGTTAAGCAATGTCAGCTAAGATTTATCTGAGAGCCAGATGCAGTCATCAAAAGAGCCACATCTGGCTCTAGAGCCATAGGTTCCCTACCCCTGATCTAGAGAATAGTAGAACTATATATATATATATATATATATATATATATATATATATATATATATATATATATATATATATATATATATATATAAATATATATGCATGCTTGGTTATGGATTGAAGTCATATCCAACAATTGCGGGAACGACTTTTTGCTGTCAATATCGGCTGCTGAGCTTCATTTTTTAATATTTTCTGCTGGTGGTGTGCCTCGGGATTTTTTCAATTAAATAATGTGCCTTGACTCAGGAAAGGTTGAAAAACACATACGTAGCCTACCTGTATGAGCGTGTGTGACTCCCTCGCCGTGTTTTGCGAGCAGCAGCAGCAGCATTTGTCCGCCATGATGGATTCCGTTCCGTTGCTTTCTTCCCGCCCAAAGCCGAGCTGCAGCAGGGAGGAGCAGACAGGCACAGTGCGGCTGAGCTGAGTCGAGCATCACAACTCGCGTTGAGGAAAACGGGCAAACACAGCACTTTTTTTTTCATCCCCTCCGACTTCTTAATACATCCTGGTCTTCTTACAAAACATGTCGGCTGAGGGAAATTGACGTACTGGATTTGAACGGCCATCGCTTCCCTCGATTGTTTCCTGCGCCAAGAAGCGTGAAGACATGGTCGTTACACCGCCGCCTCTGTGGTAAGGAAACACGCTCGCCTTTTTTGTGTTGTGTTCGAGATAATGCAGCTTGGCGTGGAGGTGAGCTCTCCCGGCAGCGGGGGAGAGCCAGCCTCCTTGTGTGTGTCATCACCGGGGAGCAGGCAGACATCACCACCTAGCTGCCTCGGCTAGCTCCTGCTGGGGGTGGCATGTCATCACTTTCATGGCTTAGTCTTTGCTGACATCTAACCTGTCCCAATTATTAGCCCTTAAAACAATTATAAGGCTAAAACAACAGCAGCAGCCAAAGACGTCATGACCTCTTTCACCTTTGCATGAATCCCAACTTACACAGCCTCTCCTAACCGTACTATCTGGGACTTGGGGACTATTTGATCATGTCGGGGCTAAAGAAAGTTATACAACTTAAAGTCCTACTGAAATGAAATGTTCTTATTTAAACGGGGACATCAGGTCCATTCTGTGTGTCATACTTGATCATTTCGCGATATTGCCGTATTTTTGCTGAAAGGATTTAGTAGAGAACATCGACGATAAAGTTTGCAACTTTTAGGTCGCTAATAAAAAAGCCTTGCCTGTACCGGAAGTAGCAGACGATGTGCGCGTGACGTCACGGGTTGTGGAGCTCCTCACATCCTCACATTATTTACAATCATGGCCACCAGCAGCGAGAGCGATTCGGACCGAGAAAGCGAGGATTTCCCCATTAATTTGAGCGAGGATGAAAGATTCGTGGATGAGAGTGAAGGACTAGGGAAAAAAAACAAAACTAGATGGCAGAGCGATTCAGATTAAACAAATTTACTAGGATAATTCTGGAATATCCCTCATATGCTTATTGTGTTACTAGTGTTTTAGCGTTTTAGTGAAAGTCGTAGTGGTGTGGCCACGGGTGTGGTGACCGCCAGTGTCTCTGAGGGAAGCCACGTTTCTCGAGAGGCGAAGCGATGGCAGCCGTTGGGGCCGGGCTGAGGTTTTTTTTTTCCCCTCCTCCACGGTGGAAGCATCCCACGTTCGGGGGCGGCCGGTCGGAGGAGGCAAGAGAGTCCGCAGCTGCCTCTTTGACAGGTGCACAAGGAACGATGCAAGCTCCGCTCATGTCTAAAGTTAAAGTACCGATGATTGTCACACACACACTTGGTGTGGCGAAATTATTCTCTGCATTTTACCCATTAGCCTTGATCACCCCATGGGAGGTGAGGGGAGCAGTGGGCAGCAGCAGTGCTGCGCCCGGATATAATTTTTGGTGATTTAACCCCCAATTCCAACCCTTAATGCTGAGTGCCAAGCAGGGAGGCAATGGGTTCCATTTTTATAGTCTTTGGTATGACTCAGCCGGGGTTTGAACTCACGACCTACTGATCTCAGGGCGGACACTCTACCTACTAGGCCACTGAGTAGGTGCTCTACAGTAAGAGCCGACTTATTAGCACAATTTTCTCACCGAAACCTACCGGTTGACATGTGGTAGGGAACCATGTTCGCTTGACCGCTCAGTTTCATAGTAAAGCTTCACCGTCATCTTTCGGGAATGTAAACAAGGAAACACCGGCTGTGTTTGTGTTGCTAAAGGCAGCCGCAATACACCGCTTCCCACCTACATCTTTCTTCTTTGACGTCTCCATTATTAATTGAACAAATTGCAAAAGATTCAGCAACACAGATGTCCAGAATACTGTGTAATTATGCGATTAAAGCAGACGACTTATAGCTGGGATGGGGCTGGAACAAAATGTTATCTACAATCCGTGACGTGACGCGTCATCATCCCGCAACGTTTTCAACAGGATACTTAGCGCGAAATTTTAAAATTGCAATTTAGTAAACTAAAGCGGGCGTATTGGCATGTGTTGCAATGTTAATATTTCATCATTGATGTATAAACTATCAGACTGCGTGGTCGCTAGTAGTGGCTTTCAGTAGGACTTTAACCTCAACGTCATGACCTCTTCCACCTTTGCATGAATCCCAAATACACAGCCTGTCCTAACCGTACTATTTGGGACTTGGGAACTATTTCATTTTCATGTCGGGGCTAAAGAAAGTTATACAACTTAAAGTTAAAGTAGAGTGTCCGCCCTGAGATCGGTAGGTTGTGAGTTTAAACCCCCAGCTGAGTCATCCCAAAGACAATAAGAATGGTACCCACTACCTCCCTGCTTGGCACTGAGCATCAAGGGTTGGAATTGGGGGTTGAATCGCCAAAGGTGATTCCCTGGCGCGGCCACAGCTGCTGCTCACTGCTCCCCTCACCTCCCAGGGGGTGATCAAGGGTGATGGGTCAAATGCAGGTGGCTGCAGGATTAGATCTCTACATTTTGCAGGTGATGTGGTCCTGATGGCTTCATCTGGCCAAGATCTTCAGCTCTCACTGGATCGGTTCGCAGCAGAGCGTGAAGCGACTGGGATGAGAATCAGCACCTCCAAGTCCGAGTCCATGGTTCTCGCCCGGGAAAGGGGGGAATGCCGTCTCCGGGTTGGGGAGGAGACCCTGCCCCAAGTGGAGGAGTTCAAGTACCTCGGAGTCTTGTTCAGGAGTGAGGGAAGAGTGGATGGTGAGATCGACAGGCAGATCGGTGTGGCGTCTTCAGTAATGCGGACGTTGTATCGATCCGTTGTGGTGAAGAAGGAGCTGAGCCGGAAGGCAAAGCTCTCAATTTAGCGGTCGATCTACGTTCCCATCCTCACCTATGGTCATGAGCTTTGGGTCATGACCGAAAGGATAAGATCACGGGTACAAGCGGCCCAAATGGGCTTCCTCCGCCGGGTGGCGGGTCTCTCCCTTAGAGATAGGGTGAGAAGCTCTGTCATCCGGGAGGAACTCAAAGTAAAGCTGATGCTCCTCCACATGGAGAGGAGCCCGATGAGGTGGTTCGGGCATCTGGTCAGGATGCTACCCGAACACTTCCCCAGGGAGGTGTTTCGGTCACGTCCGACCGGTATGAGGCCACGAGGAAGACCCAGGACACGTTGGGAAGACTATGTCTTCTGGCTGGCCTGGGAACGATCCTCCAGGAGGAGCTGGACTAAGTGGCTGGGGACAGGGAATTCTGGGCTTCCCTGCTTAGGCTGCTGCCCCTACAACCCGACCTCGAATGGACGGATGAGTCAAATGCACAGAATAATTTCCCCACACCTAGTGTGTGTGTGACAATCATGGGTACTTTAACTAACTTTAACTAGGTGTGGGGAAATGAACCTCTGCATCTGACCCATGCCCCTGTTCCCACCTGCTCACTGCGCTCATGAGCAGCAGTGGTGTCCCATCCATCCATCCATCCATCCATTTGCTACCACTTGTTCCTTTTGGGGAAGGGAGGGGGGAAGGGTTCTGGAGGTTATCTCAGCTGCATTCGGGCGAAAGGCAGGGTACAACCTGGACAAGTCGCCACCTCATCACAGGGCCAACATATACAACATTCACATTCACACACTCAAGCCCATTTAGTGTTGCCAATCAACCTATACCCAGGTGCATGTCTTTGGTGGTGGGAGGAAGCCGAAGTACCCGGAGCTGCGCTCAGAAATCATTTGGTGATTTAACCCCCAATTCCAACCCTTGATGCTGAGTGGGAGGTAATGGGTCCCATTTTATAGTCTTTCAATCAATCAATGTTTATTTATATCGCCTTAAATCACAAGTAACTCAAAGGACTGTAGTCTTTGGTATGACCCGGGGGGTTTGAACTCACGACCTATGGAGCTCAGGGCGGACACTAACCACAACATAACTTGGGTAGGTTAACTTATGTCACTTTATGAGATTGCTCTTAATGTAATCAGCCAGTTTGTTTCTGTAAGGTCAGTCATGACTTTGCGATTGTTTAAATTGCACCAAATCATATAAAAGGATGTTGAGCAGAAATTGGCGGAAAGTACCTGAAAGTTTTCAAAAACATCCTTTCCTGTGACGATCATTAGTTTTAATGGACTCTCTGACATATAGCCCATTCTAAAAACCTTGTACAAGTATTCACTATTACTTCTAATGCACATTATGGTAAATGGGTTATACTTGTATAGCGCTTTTCTACCTTCAAGGTACTCAAAGCGCTATGACACTACTTCCACATTCACCCATTCACACACTGATGGCAGGAGCTGCCGTGCAAGGCCCTAACCACGACCCATCAGGAGCAAGGGTGTAGTGTCTTGCTCAAGGACACAACGGATGTGACGAGGTTGGTAGAACCTGGGGATCGAACCAGGAACCCTCAGGTTGCTGGCACAGCCATCCTCCCAACCGGGCCATGCCGCCCCTATTATCTCCTAATATTTGAAAAGAAGCAATAAAAGGAAATTCCCTTTTATCCAAATAATAACTGAACCATGTTTTTTTGCTGAAGTGCTATATAAATCATATTCATTAGTATTATTATTATTCTGCCACACATGGTCTCTATCCATCACCATAAAATGAAAACAATTACCAGACTGTTTATAGAACAGCACTATGACTCATCAGTAGCGGCTCTTGTCCTTTACCTGAGTGTTTGCTGGATTCAGTTCAAAAGCTACAAACCCCCACTTGGTCCTGATGGTGTGTCATCAATATACATTTCTTTAAACGTAGGCAGGACTGTTTGGGATTAACTTTTTTTTTTACCTCACCCCCCATTCTCTAGTATAAAAGCCAGCAAGCTGCCTTCCAAGGCATTGCAGAATGAAACAGAGCTCTACCTATGATGTAATGAGTGCAGCGCAGGATAAACTGCCTCCGTCCAGTTACTGATGTTAGGAAAAAATGGGCCTTACTTGAAAAAGACATGAATCCCTCCCAACCCCGCGCCTAACTCCTGATGTCACTTGACTACTACTCTGTGAATCCATTACTAGCCAGTTGTAAGTTCAGTTATCCTTGCCAAGCTTGTCATCTACCATAGTCTTGGGGAAATAGGTGCGCTTGTGTTGGTCCGTTTCATTATGCAACAAGGATACACGCTTGGTTTAGTTGGATTGTTGTAGCGTTTTTGTTGTTCCCGTGATACTGGGGGTGTTTCCGTGTGCTAGCAATATAAACAGGAAGATATTTTTGCCCTTATTAGACGTGTTGATGCCCAACATCCCTTGTGTGCTGCCTTTGAGGTATGTGCAATGTGTCAGGATCTGGGTAGGATCTTGTAATGCTGTTTTTTTTTCCAGGATGTGTAATTCTCGCTTTTAATCCTAATTCTGTAATGCCTCTGAAAAGTTATTTTTTACTAATAAAACCTGATAAGGTCATAGTATATTTTACAACTGACACCCTCAGGGCATTATCTTATTCATAGACCTATTCTAAAAAGCAGATTGTTGTAATGCCGCTGTTTTTCCCCCCACTCATTTTATTTTATTTAACCTACTCAGTGGCCTAGTGGTTGGAGTGTTCGCCCTGAGATCGGTAGTTTGTAAGTTCAAACTCTGGTCGAGTCATACCAAAGACTATACAAATGTGACCCATTACCTCCCTACTTTGCAGTCAGCATCAAGGTTTGGAATTGGTGGTTAAATCACCAAAAATGATTCACGGGCGCGGCCACCGCTTCTGCCCACTGCTCCCCTCACCTCACAGGGGGTGAGCAAGGGTCAAATGCAGATGTGTGACAATCATTGGTACTTTAACTTATAGTCATCAAAGTGAAAAAAATTCACAAAGCTCGGAATATTCGCAGGCAGGATTCCACGAGAGCTGACAACTACTGCTACTACAAAAAGTACAGTCATATATTATATTAATTTTCATTTAATTTTACACTCTGCTATATATTTGTGTTACATACCAGTTGTTTAATGGTTTTGAGCATTAAAATGGGAAAAACAAAGTGGGAATTTCTTTCAGGGAATTTGAGAGGAGGGAAAATACTTTCACCTCCAATACTTTTCATGGCACTGTACTTACATTTGAAAGATGCTCTTCTATTATTTTTAGATACATAGTTTTTGCAAATATCAAGGCTATATCGAGACAAACATGGATAATTCTAAAATGCAATTTTCCAATTTCTGTACACATCCTCAAAGTATGGCTAGGTTGACACAAAGACATCACCGTGATTGCGTTGCTTCTTTCCGGGTACTTCTGTCTCCTCTCACCTCCAAAAACATGCACCTGTGGATATGGATAGGTTGATTGACAACACTAAATTGGCCCGAGTGTGTAAATGTGAGTGTGAATGGTCGTCTGTCTATCTTTGTTGGCGCTGTAATGTGGTGGCAACTTGTCCAAGTTGTACCCTGCCTTCCGCCCAAGTGTGGCTTAGATAGGCTCCTGCCCCCCTGCAACTCCGCAAAGTGGGAGAAAATGGATGGATAGAAGAACAACTAAACACCAGCCCCCACACATGCATGCAATCAAGAAGTGACGACAGAGTAATTCAGTCATACTGCTCAGACAGTGTTGAACCCATCCATCCATTTACTACCGCTTGTCCCGTTCGGGGTCGCGGGAAGTGCTGGGGCCTATCTGCATTCGGGCGGAAGGCGGGGTACACCTTTGAGCTGACTTCCTTGCTCAAGGGCAGTTAAAAAGTAGTCTGAAGGCATACTAGTACCTCCAGCTTGCAATTTACTTTTGTTTGCACTAGGAATTGAACTTAATTAGGAATTGAATTTAGTTACGAAATTAAAGCCAACGCCCTTTAGACCCAGGCATGCTAAAATATTTTACTTAAATTGTTTAAGCAGTTTTTCTAATTCAAACAAAAAATAATAACATAATGCATTTTTTTGTTTTGCTCAACAGTTGTCTGTTGGAGTTGTTGTAGGTAATTCATTGCTAAGTCATCTCTAGGAATGGTTAATAAACATGTTTTTCTCTTAAACTGTTCCTATAGAACTAAGAAATTCTGGTTGTGTTTGGTGTGATATGAATTATGTTTTGAACAAAGGAAACAGTGAAGGAAACAGTAGAGGGCCGTTTGTTTGTTTTTTGCTGATATCAGCATTCATGGACTTGGAGGTAAAAATAACTGTTAACTGAAAGCTGTTATGAAGAAATGCACTGGAGTTTGGCTGAGTTCCACTCCCATGACACATTTCCTTGTGCATCATACACCAGATTAAATACATATGCATGTTATTAGGAGAATCTTATTTATTTAACTGCAATTAGGGATGTATGCTGCTGATTCTGATCATTTTTGAGTGAGATCGCTGATACAAATACCGATAGCAATCATTTAAAATGTTAATTTCCTCATATTATAATCCCCTAATATTATACTCCCCTTCAAAATCAAGGCAGAAAGGAAAGGAAATGTCAACACAACCATACCTTTAATTTAAATAAGTCTTAAAGTGCTACAGCACAAACTAATATTTAAAACAATAAAAGATTAGCCTTTCAAACAGATAAGATATTAAAACTAAATAAAATACTATCAGTGAAGCATTAGAAACAAAAAACAGTGTGTGTTAGTTTATTTAGTTATTTAAAAAAATAACTTGGTTAAAAAAATGTTTTGTGTGTGTATGAGTACCGTATTTTTCGGACTATAAGTCACAGTTTTTTTCATAGTTTGGCCGGGGGTGCGACTTATACTCAGGAGCGACCTGTGTGTGAAATTATTAACACATTACAGTTAAATATCAAACTATATTATTTAGCTCATTCACGTAAGAGACTAGATGTATAAGATTTCATGGGATTTATGGATTATGAGTGACAGATAGTTTGGTAAAGGTATAGCATGTTCTATATGTTATAGTTATTTGAATGACTCTTACCATAATATGTTAACATAGCAGGCACCTTCTCAGTTGGTTATTTATGCCTCATATAACCTACACTTATTCAGCCTGTTGTTCACTATTCTTTATTTATTTTAAATTGCCTTTCAAATGTCTATTCTTGGTGTTGAGTTTTATCAAATAAATTTCCCCCAAAAATGCAACTTATACTCCAGTGCAACTTGTATATGGTGTTTTTTTCCTTCTTTATTATGCATTTTCGGCAGGTGCAACTTGTACTCCGGAGCGACTTATACTCTGAAAAATACGGTACCTTTTGAGCACATTTATTAAAACCACAATACTATCGATAACCCTGATGATTTTGGTCACAATTACTCAATTATGAAATTGTCATATTCGAAGCTTCGATAACGGGAACCGGTTCTCAAAAAGGGATCCAAATCCGATCCTCCTTTCAAAGCATCGGGGGAACCAGTTTTCGAACATGATCCCTAATTACAAGAATGTTCTCCTACGTTGCTCTTGTGTTTACTGCTTCCTTTTTGGCTGAGAGAGCCAAAAAGCCAAATATTTTAAAATGTATTTCCGTAAGAGCCATATAATATTTTGTTTTAACACTGAACACAACTAAACACGTGCATTTTTAAGTAAGACCTACATTTCTAGAGTATAATAGGTCTCGTATTCTTTGTAATAACATTGTTATTCTGAAGCTAACTATGGAGGGGGCGTGGCCCGCAGCAAACTGAAGTGTGCCAGGACCGGCCTCGAAATCAGCGAGAGCTGCGTAGATGGCCCACCTGAGCCTTGTTATCTAATCACCTGTCGCTCTGTTACAAGCAGTAGCCAGGAGGAGAGACGGGGTTGGGACTGGAGCCAGAGCTCGAGCGAGAACGAAAGAAAAAAATACAATTGCTGGAAAGCAACTGAGAGACTTATTGAAAAATAAAACAATAGTGTAACCCTGAAACAGGCTCTCATGTCGGTTCTTGGTGGTCTGAAGAACCCCCAGGAGGACAAGCCCCACACTAACCAATAATAAATAAATAACTTCTCAACGCAACTTCTTGAACAGGTGCGGTAGTAAACGGATGGATGGACTAAAAATGCATGAGAATGTTTTATATTTTGAACATTATTTTTAACACTTATTACAAGTGGAATTATTCATTACTTCTCATGTTAAGCAATGTCAGCTCAGATTTTTTCAAGAGCCAGATGCAGTCATCAAAAGAGCCACATCTGCTTTGAAACAGAACTTTTGGATATATCTGTCTTCTTAGACAGGTGATTAGATAGTGTTATGCTGCACAGCTGCAGCTATGTTTTGTTACATGCTCAGAGAACCATAATCACAGTGACAGGATTTAGAAGATTAAGCTAATGACAAATCAAGTCCTGAGCTGAGAGTCCCTCACATTTGCCATAAGAAGCAACTTTGCAGCCCATCTAAAGAGGAGCCAATCAGGTCTCTCCACACTGCTATATTATTCCTATTTGGGAACATGTCTACTTGAAATGTTTTTGTCCCTTACCTGAACTTATTTTGCATTATATCCTTAAACTTTTAATTTTTTTCATTCATACGATAGAAGAGGCTAGTGCTGAAACAACTAATCATTTAATTTTCCGCTGAGTGATTTGTATTGTTTAATAGAAAATAAAACAGAAAAGTCCATTTTGGCTGTCATCTGTTTTAATCCATCCATCCATTTTCTACCGCTTGTCCCTTTCGGGGCCGCTGGAGCCTATCTCAGATGCATTCGGGCGGAAAGTGTATGAGACACAATTGTGTCAAAGTTTTTTTTTCGTGGTTGAAATAAGAAATTATTACTTTAAAAAAGTAGTTTTATACCTGTGAGTGTCGATGACACAGCATTAGAACACTTGATATTCTAGTTTCAAGCATGTTTTACTCAATATAGATCATAAAATCTCAGCAACAAGCTGTTATATCTTACTGAGATCATTTAGGAACAAAACCCTCAAAAAAAGTAAAACACTAACATAAAATCTGCTTAATGAGAATAATTATCTTATCAGACAGAAAATAAGCAAATATCACCCTTATTTGAGATATTTAATCTTACTTAGATTTCAGTTTTTGCAGTGCACAAACATAATGATCAAATGTTCCAATTATGCTATTACTACAGACATGTAAATATACGTATATTGCACTCTTTCCTTTTTGCTTATCATTCACAATAATCAGGAGAGACAAGAACATATCTTTTTTTTAGGATTTTCAAGATGATAAAAAAACGCTTGGAAGATGCGGCTAATGGGAGTCATTGTCTTAGCATTCGAAACTCTTCATCAACATTTTGTATACACACTGCAGGTCAATATATAATGTAGTAACAAACACGTTCATAACGACGTGTAACACGTCCAATATTTACTGTATTTTGATCATTTAAATTAATTCCGTGACTGACTTTTTCCCCGCATTGATTTCTGTTTCCGTAGCAACGCACGTCTGACTTCCAGCAACAAAGTGTGTCCTACTTCTAGACACAAAACGCTTGTGTGTGTTCTAATCATGGCAGACTTGGTAACAAACAATAAAGACAACTATTTCAGACAAACAGGGATTCAAATACTTATCTGTTTAAACCTGAATGAACGTAGGATGAACTGCTGCAAGCACAAAGAAGAGAGTGAAACAATGGAGCAGACAGAAGCCGATACAGGGAGGTGCAAGCCACTCAAAGCTGCAAATGGGGAATTTGGGGAAAAAAAAGCTATTTTGACATAAATGGCGTATTTATATGGCCACTGTCATTTTGTTGTGACGATGTTGATACCGAAATACTGCAGTACTTACAATACCGTTACACCTCCACCCACAATAACAGGATAGAGATAGAGAAGGAGCTTATTGATTACAGTGTTGGACTACAATGGTGGACCCACGCAAATCATTTAGGGTAAATTTATACTATATATGAATCCGGTGACATCATCGATGCGAAAAACGTCACAAGTTTTGCAAATTCCAAACGGTTTGTTTGGTGGAAGTACAGTATGAGGAAAGGCAAGATTATTTTTACAGATATCTCTGCGATGCTTCCATAATTTGATCTACAATGTTCAGGACTTATACACAGCCCAAATATGCAACAGCAGGTACCATTAGGTAACAAACGTTGGCTTTGCACAATAGGGCCCCTTTAAATTAGCAATAAAGTGAGCGCAATCTAATTAGCATGTGTGTATTCATGTATATGCAGAATATATGATGATTTTCAGAATGCCCACAATAGTAGCAGGAGATGCAAATATAATGATCTAGCACAAGCAATGTGATTATCAAACATAAAACTGGCAGTTATGTATGAATGACAGAGGCAGTCGCTGCAATTTACAGGCGATGGCGAGAAAGACTTTTCCGTGATCGTGTTGACAATCCACATATTTCTGTCAGAAGGAAAATATTAGTATATTAATATACTCTGGCAAAGCACATGCGGTTGAGGCGTTGTAAAGTGGCGTTACATACGCTACAGTTCCATTCTAATTTTTAATGAGCGACGGCGAACTCGGATACGCATTGTAAGTTAATTTGTGGCCACAAATAAATTAATAAATGGGAAACACTGATGTGTGTGTGGGGAGCGGTATATGTCTATGCAGACTGGAGAGCGTGTTCGCAGGAATAGGAGCCTCTACCATAGTGAAATATATGACGGATTAATTTACCTAATGAATTAATTGGAATGTAATTAAAAATGTAATCATCATGCAGCCCTGTCCAGGTTCATAATGGTGTTGCCTATTTCTCATTCTTTGTAAAGCGGGAAGTAGCATGAACTAACAAATAAACAAATGCAATAGCAATTTATTTTCTCCACTTCTTTTCTCAGGGATATTCTGATTTTGATAGTAATATCATAACATTGCTAAAAACATGTGTTTGCTTTGGAGTTTTGCTATGTAGTGCACATACTATAAATCACTTGAACACTGGGGGCTTTAGCAGAGGTCCGTGTATTGCAAGGAAGCCAGCCATAGGGCTGCACGATTATAGTCTAAATAATAATCACAATTATCTTTTTCAATATTAAGATCAGGCTGATTAATCACTATTATTCATTGTTATCTTATGTTGACATGTCAATGATTCACATAAGTTGGGGGGGTCCCAGAGGTGGGGTCGGAGAGGAAGAGAAATTCCCGGTTTTCCCGAAATTCCAAGAATTCCGTAATACCATTGTGAAGTGAAGTGAATTATATTTATATAGCGCTTTTCTCAAGTGACTCAAAGCGCTTTACATAGTGACACCCAATATCTAAGTTACATTTAAACCAGTGTGGGTGGCACTAGGAGCAGTTGGGTAAAGTGTCTTGCCCAAGGACACAACGGCAATAACTAAGATGGCGGAAGCGGGAATCGAACCTGCAACCCTCAAGTTGCTGGCACGGCCACTCTACCAACCGAGCTATGCCGGTTGGTAGAGCCATTTAATTGGTAGCCATTCCCCAATTAAAAAATGTTATTACTTCCACATTTCTTGACAGATGTAAACAATTCCAATACCAACTAATTCAGCTCAATCAGGACAATCTTTATTTTTATCAGTTTTTAAAAAATAATTATTTTCCCAAAACTCCTAAATTACCAGAAAATTCCCATTGAAATAAATAGGATGTGTTTCCAAGTTCCACAATTCCCACATTTCTCAACTGATTCAATTAGTTCTAACACCAACATGTTCAGCTCATGAATATTTTTCTTGCATGCTGTAACCTTGGAAGTATTCTAGCTGTTCCTCTATTAGCATGCTAATATTCACGTGCAATTTTTTTACGTTAGCATTTTAGCCACTTTTGTACTTTTTAACATAATAACCATGGATTTTGTTGCTTTGTGCCGTCTAGGTTTTTCACTGTTAGCATGTTAACATTAGCATAATACCGTTTTATGCTAGCATTTTCAATCAACCAAAGTTTACTTATATAGCGCTTAATTAAGAGTGTCTCAAAGGGCTGCACAAGCCACAACCCCGGCTAAGATCCCACATCAGGGCAAGCAAAAACTCAACCCAATGGTGACAACAAGAAACCTTGGGCGACCGATGCAATGGATGCAGAGTGCAGTTAAAAACTTGAGGGATCCTCTTTTATATATATATATATATATATATATACAAATATATATACATACATACATATATATGTATGTATATATATGTTTGTGTGTATAAATATATATATATAATATATATATACATATATGTTTGTATGTATATATATGTGTATATATATATGCTCTGCGATGAGGTTAACATTAAATCCATTTCAACATTCATACCATTTTAACATTTAAACGATTTCAACATTCAAACCATTTCTACAATTATCCTACATTTCATTAGCATTACCATGAATTGATTAACGTGGACCCCGACTTAAACAAGTTGAACAACTTATTGGGGTGTTACCCTTTAGTGGTCATTTGTACGGAATATGTACTGTTCTATGCAATCTACTAATAAAAGTTTCAATCAATCAATTCCAGCGTCAGCTCTTTATCATTCAAACCATTTCAACATTGTAACTATTTTTACATTCATTCTACATTTTGTCAGCATTTTAGTTCAACTTCAGCATTGGAGCATTCACACGCAATCCCTTCAGTTATAGCCTCATTGATTGATTGATTGATTGAAACTTTTATTAGTAGATTGCACAGTACAGTACATATTCCGTACAATTGACCACTAAATGGTAACACCCCAATAAGTTTTTCAACTTGTTTAAGTCGGGGCCCACGTTAATCAATTCATGGTACAAATATATACTATCAGCATAATATAGTCATCACACAGGTTAATCATCATAGTATATACATTGAATTATTTACATTATTTACAATCTGGTGGGTGGGATGAGGAGCTTTTTTTTATATCAGTACTTCAGTCATCAACAATTGCATCAACAGAAAAATCAATCAATCAATCAATGTTTATTTATATAGCCCTGAATCACAAGTGTCTCAAAGGGCTGCACAGCCACTACGACATCCTCGGAAGAACCCACATAAGGGCAAGGAGAACTCACACCCAGTGGGACGTCAGTGACAATGATGACTATGAGAACCTTGGAGAGGACCTCCTATGTGGGCAACCCCCCCTGCCCCTCTAGGGGACCGAAAGCAATGGACATTGAAACAGTGTAGGTCTTACTTAGTAGGATATGTACAGCCAGCAGAGAACATAGTGAGTTCAGATAGCATAAGAACAAGTATATGCATTAGAAATACATTTGATTATTTACAATCCGGGGAGATGGGATGTGAATGGAGGAGGGTATTAGTAAAGGGTTAAAGTTGCCAAGAGGTGTTGTTTTAGAGCGGTTTTGTAGGAGGATAGAGATGCACTTACTTTTATACCTGTTGGGAGTGCATTCCACATTGATGTGGCATAAAAAGAGAATGAGTTAAGACCTTTGTTAGATCAGAATCTGGGTTTAACGTGGTTTGAGGAGCTCCCCCTGGTGTTGTGGTTATGGCGGTCATTTAAGGAAGTAGTTTGACATGTACTTCGGTATCAGGGAGGTGTAGCGGATTTTATAGACTAGGCTCAGTGCAAGTTGTTTCACTCCGTTGTTTTACTCATCGAGTTAAACCATTAAAGTTATATAGTAAGATCCCGCCTTTGTTTTCTTATGCAGTTCTATTAAATAGGCTTAGCACCCTACACCAATATATGTGACAAGACTTAGCATCTGGTCTTGCCCGAGCTAAGATCTTAGCAGGCTTAAGACAATGAAGGCATGGGGACGTTAACAGATCTAAATAATGGATTATAGTGTGTGAGTGTAGTGCACAGTTGAGTGCGTAATGCTGAGGTGTGCACTGCTGCTCAGTGGTCTGGACTTTCCCCACGGCTTGACAGACATATCAACAATTTTGTTAAAACCGCTACGTGGTTGCATAAAACATCGTTTGTTCCCTTAACGACTGGGATTGACTGATTATTGGCAGCAAATGACAGACGTGCCTTTTAAATTTTCTCAAGCTTCATGAGATCAAATTATGATAATTTTATCCATCTTCAATTCCCCCACGATTGATTTTACACACATGAAAGGGAAATCCCATAAAGTGATGAATTTTAATAGTAAACAAAGATCATTAAAAATGAAAGATTTCTAACCGTCCTACCTGAGTTAGGTGGTGACCCAGTAAAATGGACAGAAAAATAGTAGAACACTGCATAAAAATCCTGATTAACTGTATTTGACAATTCGATGTATCCAACTTAATACAAATACAAACAGATTTGAAAATAGTTCTATTTGATCTGATTAACTAGGAAATTGACATGAATTGGTCATACAATTGTTTCCCGTAATCACGGTGATCTGTTTCACTCACGCTAATCTTTGAGTTTATGCCAAGCACATTAGCTTGAGAACATCTATTCAATCTGTTTGTTTGTAATAATAACGATGAGAAGCTTCTGCAAAAATTGGGGCGGCGATGGCTCACACTGATCTGGCTGTGGTACTTAGCTTGGGGATTGCATGTCTGGTGGTTCAAGACTGAACGGACCAAAAATAACTATCCAGTCATCCGTATACCATACCATATTAGTACCGTGAGAAGTCTTCCGCCACTTCTGGCTTAGTTTGTTTAGTAACCTTTTTCCAAGGAGATATTTTGACATAGATGATAGCATGATATAATAAATTCAATCAATAAATATAATACAAACCCCGTTTCCATATGAGTTGGGAAATTGTGTTAGATGTAAATATAAACGGAATACAATGATTTGCAAATCCTTTTCAAGCCATATTCAGTTGAATATGCTACAAAGACAACATATTTGATGATCAAACTGATAAACATTATTTTTTTTAAAAGTACTGATAAAGTTGAGGAATGCTCATCAAACACTTATATGGAACATCCCACAGGTGTACAGGCTAATTGGGAACAGGTGGGTGCCATGATTGGGTATAAAAGCAGCTTCCATGAAATGCTAAGTAATTCAAAGCTGAAGAAGAGGAAAATTCTCTTGTGAACAAATTTAATTACAAACCCTTTTCACAACTTGTGAGGGATATGTGCTGACTTGGCAGTATCCCATCTGGCTGGGTTGTTTATAAACAGCAAGTTTAATTAGGGCTCGGCGATATATTGACATACTCGATATATCGCGGGTTTCAATCAATCAATCAATGTTTATTTATATAGCCCCAAATCACAAATGTCTCAAAGGACTGCACAAATCATCACGACTACAACATCCTCGGAAGAACCCACAAAAGGGCAAGGAAAACTCACACCCAGTGGGCAGGGAGAATTCACATCCAGTGAGACGCCAGTGACAATGCTGACTATGTTTGTCTCTGTGCGATACAGAAAATGACTATATGGTGATATTGGAGTATATGTTCTCACACAGTTGCTTTCAGCTGCGGGCATTATTCTATAGGCTCTTCTCACTCTTTCTTGTCTCTGCTTCTCACAGAGAGATAAACAAGCGCACCTTCTTACATACGTCACGTGTGCAACGTCACACGCCCTCCCTGAGCAGAGAGGTAGCGACATGGTAACATTAGCTGTGATGCTAATGGTGCGTTGCTAGTGGTAATACGAGAGAGAGAATGTGCGATCCCGGTGACAAATGGAGGAATAAATAATTCCCAAGAAAAACAGCACGCGGTCCATCATCTGGCGGTGGTTCGGCTTCAAGCGGGAATATGTTCAACATTTATGCGGCAAAAGCGTTGCTACAAAAAGTAGCAACACTGCTAATTTGTAGCATCATTTCAAAAGTCACCCGCTAGAGAATGAAGAGTGCTTGAAACAACATATCAACACCTGCGGCCGGTGCCACACCCAAAAAATGCCAAAGCAACTATTTCCAGATCAACCCTGTATGAAAAAAAATCAACAACAGAAGGAGATAACTTCCGAAGGAACCTACCACAGAACGAAGGACATACATCATTTGATTTCCTATTATGCAGCTCATTTTTATTTGACACTTATTGAAATATCTTGTGTGACATCATGCACAAAAGTGCACTTTATTTGTTTTAAACTATTGTAGCGACGTTCTGTACAAAAAGTGCACTTTAGTGTGGTTTTCTATATGTCATCTTAGTGACATCATGCACAAAAGTGCACCAATAGCTTTTTTTAAAAATGTCTCTGACAATCTTGCACGTTCTGTTTTAAAATGACATGAATGTTTGTGCCACTGCTTAATAACTGTTTAATAAATACACTTTTGGCCAAATAACTTAGTTGTGATTTCCCTCTCTGCATGAAAGTTTAAAAGTAGCATATATTAATGCAGTATGAAGAAGAATGTTTTAATGTAGACACATAGAATCATCCTACTGCTGTGATTATATGCATCAAGTGTTCATTCAAGACTAAGGCAAAATATCACGATATATATGGTGTATCGTGACATGGCCCAAACATATCGAGATATTGATAAAAGGCCATATCGCCCAGCTTTAAGTTTAATCAATGCCAGATATACAGTACTGTTACAACTATAATGTGGCTTTTTTTGCAAGATCTGTGTTTGTTTATTCTGCAATTCTGTGACACTTACAGATAACATCTACAACAAAAACAGCATCATCACTGCAGAAATAAAGATGCATCGGGTGTATTATTTTACTGGACACTAATGCCTCATACACATTTACTGCTGTGTTTCAGATGAAGAGCAATCAGCAAGTAACCAGCTAATCTGCAGAGCTTACTGCTTCCGACAATGTCCCAGCGAGGCTCCCACAGCCGTGCCATGAGTTCTGAGGAGAGGAGCTCCGTGACGCTCAACAAGATCTCCACGCCGGTGCACAAGAGTCCATCCTCCTCTTCCTCATCCCAGCGTGACAGCCGGCAGGTAGCTTTTAAGCCCCGGTTGGAGTAGAAACATCCTTAACTTTCCAGGCTGTTCTTAACTTAACTGAACGTAGTGTTATTGCAGAAACAACAACAAAAGTGAATGCAATGCCATCACTTTTCCATTCCTGTACTGGGCCGTAAATGTTTTATGAGGGACTGCCTCTTGTGAGTGTGTGGCAAGCTGTGGTATGCGGCGTGGGATCTTGTATTCTTATTGGAGTGCTCTAAGAAGGAAAGGGAGTTGTCTTAATGAGAGCTGGGCACTGTAGGAAGCACACAGTTGAATCTTTGATGCTTGATAATGCAGACAGTTAAACACCCTCCTCCTCGTCCCTCGTCCAGTGTTCCTTAATGGCGTTTGCTAACAAATATGTTGATGGATGAAAGGTTTAAGTATGAAAGTTACATTTTAAAATGTTAAAAAAAGTCAGGTACAGTTTTATTTTGCCTAAATTGTCTACAATCCCCGTTTCCATATGAGTTGAGAAATTGTGTTAGATGTAAATATAAACAGAATACAATGATTTGCAAATTATTTTCAACCCATATTCAGTTGAATATGCTACAAAGACAACATATTTGATTTTCAAACTGATAAACTTTTTTTTTTTGTAAATAATCATTAACTTTAGAATTTGATGCCAGTGACAAAGAAGTTGGGAAAGGTGGCAATAAATACTGATATAGTAGAAAAATGCTCATCAGACACTTATTGGGAACATCCCACAGGTGTGCAGGCTAATTGGGAACAGGTGGGTGCCATGATTGGCTATAAAAACAGCTTCCCAAAAAATGCTCAGTCTTTCACAAGAAAGGATGGGGCGAGGTACACCCCTTTGTCCACAACTGCGTGAGCAAATAGTCAAACAGTTTAAGAACAACCTTTCTCAAAGTGCAATTGCAAGAAATTTAGGGTTTTCAACATCTACGCTCCATAATATCATCAAAAGGTTCAGAGAATCTGGAGAAATCACTCCACGTAAGCGGCGTGGCCGAAAACCAACATTGAATAACCGATCCCTCAGACGGCACTGTATGAAAAACCGACATCAATCTCTAAAGGATATCACCACATGGGCTCAGGAACACTTCAGAAAATCACTGTCACTAAATACAGTTTGTCGCTACATCGGTAAGTACAAGTTAAAGCTCTACTATGCAAAGCGAAAGATGGAAGGTCAGATCCATTATGACTGAGCATGCCTAATGATGACGACACTTTTTTGTGTACTACTCGGTCTCTGCACCGTTCATTACACTCTCTGAGCATGTTCTGTAGATCAGTGGTTCTCAACCTTTTTTCAGTGATTTACCCCTGTGAACATTTTTTTAATTCAAGTACCCCCTAATCAGAGAAAAGCATTTTTAGTTGAAAAAAAAGAGATAAAGAAGTAAAATACAGCACTATGTCATCAGTTTCTGATTTATTAAATTGTTTAACAGTGCAAAATATTGCTCATTTGTTGTGGTGTTTCTTGAACTATTTGGGAAAAAAAGATATAAAAATAACTAAAAACTTGTTGAAAAATAAACAAGTGATTCAATCATAAATAAAGATTTCTACACATAGAAGTAATCATCAACTTAAAGTGCCCTCTTTGGGGATTGTAATAGAGATCCATCTGGATTCATCAACTTACTTCTAAACATTTCTTCACAAAAAATGAAATCTTTAACATCAATATTTATGGAACATGTCCACAAAAAATCTAGCTGTCAACAGTGAATATTGTATTGTTGTATTTCTTTTCACAGTTTATGAAAGTACATTCATATTTTGTTGACCCCTTCTATACATGGCTACTCGCACTGATGTTGTGCATTACCTCACATATCTGTTTACAGTCAGGTGGGTCCGCCGTTCTGAACATCGAATTGTGAACAAATGTTCAATAAATATATTTATAAAGGATTTTTGAATTGTTGCTATTTTTAGAATATTTTTAAAAAATCTCACGTACCCCTTGGCATACCTTCAATTATCTCCAGGGTTACGCGTACCCCTATTCGAGAACCACTGCTGTAGATAAGAAAAGGCTTGGCTAGTTCGCTCGGGCCTTTGATTTTGAAAAAAAACGTTCGCAGCATTTTCTTGATGGAAACCCTCAATGAGATCTTGACCCTGATTTCAAATAAATACTTGACGTATTGCATTCCCCATCTGCTGCCGACTACTCTTCGCGCTCCAAAGAGCAATCACAAGAAGCACAGGCCTGCTCATATGTAAACACTATTTTGTTTGTCTTGTTTGTAGATCCACAAATTATGTAAATGGGAAAAATAGACTCTCTCTTTGACTAAAATACATTCAAAATTATAATGTGAAAATGATTTATTAGTAGCTGTAAGATCAGGAAGCTTCTCGGTTTTTCTTGGTCCTTGCATAAAGGATGCGTTATACTCCAGAAAGGGCACTGCATAGTTGAAGCTCTTTTGCTTTGACTTTTACAACAGAAGAATACGGTAAGTGTTACCACATTTTACAATCTTCATTACAGTACATATGTACTGTATTTGTCAAACACTGCACACTTTGAATTGCATTTTAAATTAGTGTGGCCCTAATTAGTCAATAAAATGCAACATCTATAATTTCAGTTGTGGTACCCCCTCAGACTCAACTATAAGTAAGTGTATGACCCAGTTTTACTGATAATTTCAGTACTTTATAACAGTAAGGTTATTGACTCTTCAAAGTAAATCTGTGCAATTATGAAGAGAACTGTCTGTTGATATCATCACGGCTGTGTATATTCCACCGGACACCAAAGTAAACACAGCGCTCTCTCTTCTGCTGAACACTGTCAACGAACAGCAGCGTGCCCATGTTCTTATCATAGCAGGGGATTTTAATAAGGCCAATCGGAAGACTGTACCCCCTAAAATCTACCAGCACGTGAAGTGTCCCACAAGGGGAAAGAACACTCTGGACCACATGTACACCAACATGAAGCGCGCGTACAGAGCTAAACCCCTCCCCCAGCTTGACAGTCAGACCATCTTTCCCTCCTGCTCTCTCCTACCTACACCCCCATCAGACGCCAGGCCAGGCCCATCACAAAGAGTGTTATGACCTGGCCTGACGATGTACTCCCCAAACTTCAGGACTGCTTCCAACACACAGACTGGGACCTCTTCCAACAATAGGAGCTGGAGACAGCCACAGGAACGGTGCTGGACTACATACAGTTCTGCATCGGGAATGTGACTGTGTAAAAAAACATCAGGGTTTACCCCAACAAGAAACCCTGGATGACCAGCCAGATCCGCACACTGCTCAGGGCCCGCGACGCAGCCTCCAGATCAGGGGACAAGGCACTGTACAGTGCTGCTAGAGCCAACCTGAAGAGAGGGATTAAAAAAGCAAAGGCGGACCACAGGAGGTGCATAGAGTCCCATCTGTCCAGCAATAACTCACGGGAGGTGTGGCGGGGCATTCATGACATCACAAACTTCAGAGGCTGCGATGTGACAACTGCGGATCAGAGTGTGACACTGGCAGAGGAGCTTAACTGTTTCTTTGCCCGTTTCAAAACCCCCAGCGACACTCATCTGCTCCAGACCTGTCCCCGCCCCCACCGGGCACCACTCTACTCACTGTACAGGAGCACAGTGTCAGACGAGTGCTCCTGGTTGTGAACCCCAGGAAGGCTGCCGGACCAGACGGAGTACCTGGTGGAAAGGTGTTCAGGGCGTGCGCCCACCAGCTTACTCCCCCCTCACCAGGATCTTCAACCTGTCCCTGGCTCAGGCAGTCATCCCATCCTGCCTGAAGCCATCTACAATAATCCCGGTGCCGAAGAAGTCTCCCATCACCAGCCTGAATGATTACAGACTAGTGGCCCTTACTCCGGTAATCATGAAGTGCTTCGAGAGACTGGTTCTCCAGCACATCAAGGACCATATCCCTCCAGACTTCGACCCCCACCAGTTCGCATACCGGGCGAACAGATCCACAGAGGACGCCATAGCTGTTGCTCTCCATTCTGCTCTGAACCACCTGGAGCAGCAGCAGAGCTACGTCCGGATGCTGTCTGTGGATTATAGTTTTGCCTTCAATACAATAATACCGGACAGACTAAGCAAAAAACAGGACACTCTTGGCCTCCCCCCTCTCACAAGCGCCTGAATAAGGGACTTCCTAGCGGACAGACCCCGGAATGTGAGACTTGGCCCCCACCTCTCATCCACCCGCACGCTGAGCATCAACTCCCCACAGGGCTGTGTGCTGAGCCCCCTCCTCTACTGCCTCCACACCCATGACTGCAGTCCAGCCCACAGTGACAACCTTATCGTCAAGTTCGCTGACGATACCACAGTGGTCGGGCTCATCTCCAGGGGTGATGAGGCTGCCTACAGGGAGGAGGTCCTGAAGCTGACGGCCTGGTCTTCAGAGAACAACCTCACTCTCTCTCGAGCGTGTGGAGAGGGTCCACACCTTCAGGTACCTTGGAGTCCAGATCTCTAACGACTTTTCCTGGACTGTCAACACCACATCAATCATCAAGAAGGCTCAGCAGCGGCTACACTTCCTGAGAGTCCTCGAGAAGTACAACCTGAAGCCTGACCTACTGCTGATCTTCTACCGCTCGTCCATCGAGAGCCTGCTAACCTACGGTATGACAGTATAGTACGGCAGCTGCACTGCAGCAGACAGGGAGAGGCTGCAAAGAGTGGTCAAGACTGCTCAGAAGATCATCGGCCGCCCTCTCCCCTCTCTGATGGACATCTACACCTCCCGCTGCCTAAACAAAGCCAGTGACATCATCAAGGACAGCACCCACCCTGGCTCTGACCTGTTCCACCTGCTGCCCTCTGGGAAGTGCTGCAGGTGTATTAAAACCAAGACAAACAGGCTAAAGAACAGCGTCTTCCTCAGGGACATAACCACCCTGAACGGTCTGCCCCATTGACCCTCATAACTGCCTTCTCTTCGGTGCAATAACCCATTCCACCAACCACCCGTTTTTTTTTCATGTAGATATTCATGTATATAATCATTTCACCCACTGTATAGAGTCACATTTGTGTATATTTGTACAGTGTATAGGGGGTACATTTGTACAGAGTATAGAGTGTACACTGTTCTCTTATACACCTTTCTTTGCACTTCTATACGTTTTATATTTTTATATATTTGCACGTTGTTTTCTTGCATGCACACATCACACTGGATGGAATGGCCTCAATCTCATTACGCCGCATAATGACAATGAAGCTGATTCTAATTCTGATTCTGAATCTACTAATAAAAGTTTCAAAATTATGGCCAAAATAATAAACAATTTTGAAATCATGATTATTGTTAGATAAAAACAGAGTGTTTACCAAAGGGCCTCAATCTACTTACATTTTTTTATGTATTTATGGTGAGTGCTATTGAAAGTTAACAATATCAGTTCCTTATTCTCTTTTTATTACATACTCTTGTTTGATCAAAACAAAGTGTATAGCAAAAATCCTTACTGTTACTTATTTAAACCCCTTGGTTTTTCACCTTTAAGTCTTCCTGTGTGTGGGGAATTATTCCTTACATTTGTAAACATTAATGATAGCTAAAAAATTATTGGGGAGTTAAAAATGTCAATCTGGTCAGTCTTGGTATTGACTATAAACTACGTTTATGGATTATCACACCCTCTTACTGTTCGTGTCGCGTACTGTCAATGCTGACACACCAATGTGGATTTCATTTACACTTTCTAAACTTTACTAAGCATGAGCACTTATTTCTTGGTGTTGTTTAAAGCTAGGTTAGCTTAGCTTTTAGCATGCCTGTTCCTCGTTTGCTCTCCGAGTGTAACATGTTTAGTCTCGTCCTCCAGTGATACTTGTGATACTATGAAATGTAGTTTACTTGCTGTAATGGAGGTGAGTATAATTAGTTTAGGGGAGCGGCTTCACATTGAGTAGGGAGACACGTAATTAATTAGTTGCTAGCAGCTTGTCAGCCAGAGAGGAACTACGTTTGTGATCGCCATTAACAAACAAGCCTTAACCTGCAATGGCCGATAAAGTACTTTTTCAGAAAAATCTTTCATTATCGAAAAATCCACTGGCACATCCCTACAAATATTGTTATTTGGCAAGAAGATTGAACTCTCATATGAGAGTCATTTAATGTGCAATCACATTTCCGCATTGCCTGGAAGCAGAGGGTGCATGAATTCCAGTGGGAAGAATGTATCGCCGATGTTTGCGCTCGACTGAAAAGTGTCTCCAGACTCTATTTAACACGATGGCTGGCCTTCAGTCCTGCTAGTGGGACTCCCGAGAAACAAGCAAAACAGCAAATTGTGCAGGTGTCCACACATGTCCTTATTATTTAAGGGGACAATAAGTCCACGGAAGGGAAATGAGGTGCCCGGCTGCAACAACTAAGGAAAAGTTTGTTATTGTCATGGAGCTCCGTACCAATACACAATGGCCTCTGGGGTTGGAGGCGGCTTCAGGAGGAGCCGCTGATGCTTTTCTGCAGACGTGGGTTGTAAAAGTGCTTGATTTGCTATGCAGCGGAGCCTGCTTTTTAATGTTAATTTTGCCGACAATCTCCCTCATTTAATCGTGGCAGCCAAAATTGTGATCGTGATTGAAATTCAAGGAGTTATGCAGCCCTACCTTATGTGCATTGTAGAACCAGATGTGGGCAGTAGAAGTCATCACAAGTGGGGTACTGTACTGATATTTATAGCGCTGATTTAGCCTAACGTGTCTGGGGGGAGTGTTTGGCCTTGCTATGTGAAAGTGTTAGTGTAATAGTTTGATTCACTGCATGAATAAAATGTGATTTGATGCAGCGTATGTCTGCAGGTTGGGACTTGCCAGACTGGATAAGTAGACTATTTATGGAGTCATCCATTCATTTTTTTAAAACGTGTAGCAGTTTGAGCAGCTACCTTCACACATATGGACAATGTAGAGCAGGAGTGTCAAACTCAAATACAGAGTGGGCCAAAATTGTAAACTGAACAAAGCCGCGGGCCAAAGTTGAACAATTTAACCTTTAATAAGGACCCAAACAAGTTTTGCATTGAATATTGAACAAGCAAGGCTTATATAACTTTATAGTGACATGCAAAATCGAGGTTTGTTGGGGGCGGGGGTGTATATTGTAGTGTCCTGGAAGAGTTAGTGCTGCAAGGGATCTGGGTATTTGTTCCGTTGTTTTGATGTTGTGTTACAGTGCGAATGTTCTCCCTAAATGTGTTCGTCATACTTGTTTGGTGTGGGTTCCCAGTGTGGTGCATATTTGTAACAGTGTTAAAGTTGTTTATAAGGCCACCCTCAGTGTGACCTGTATGACTGTTGACCAAGTATGCATTGCATTCACTTGTGTGTGTGTGTGTAGAATCCGCATATATTACGAGACTGGGCCGGCACGCTGATTGTATGGCGGAAAAGCGGACATGACAACAGGTTGTAGAAGACGCTAAAAGCAGTACCTTTAAGGCACGCCAGCGATAATGTTGTCCGAGTGGAAATCAGGAGAAATTCGAGAGAACGGTTGTCCCGGTAGATTTTTGGGGGGGGGGGGGTTCGTGAGGGTTGGCAAGTATTAGAATTAGCGGTGAATGCACCGCCGCTGTATAATACCGGCGGGCCAGCTCTAATGTTAATTTAATATTGTCTCAAGGGCCAAAATAAATTACATGGCCCGCGGGCCAGAGTTTGACACCCATGATGTAGAGCATTGTGTCTTAATCATCAGGCTGGGGGCCCATTTTGGGGCCTCGAGCACCCCCTTTGGGGCCGCCAAAAAATATCCGTTTCTCAGCTGTGGTCCGTATGTGCCGCACTGGTATTCAGTTGTAACACACTTTTCCATCACTCGTAATAGTAATGACGATTCCAAACAAACATTACAAATATAAAAGCTAAAGTCATAGAGGTTTCTTAAACGCAAAAATTATAAAGAATGTGGTGAAGCTGTCCTTTCATTTGCACTTACATTTTTTCGACAGCTTATTCAGAAAAGTATGTATTATTACTATTGTTATTAATTTAGTCAGATGTTATTTTAGCTCTGCGTAATTGTATGTAAATGTATGTATTATTACTACTGTTATTAATTTAGTCAGATGTTATTTTAGCTCTGCGTAATTGTATGTAAATGTATTTTCATCAGTTTGGATGAGTTCCTTCTTTTGACTAGACTAAACTGGACTAGATTTCCTTTTTATTGTCATTCAAATCTGAACTTTACAGTAAAGATAAGAACTAAATTTTGTTGCATTAGCTCGTGGAAGTGCAGGATAAAAAATCAATAAGGTGCAGATATAAGGTACGGATAAATATATTGCACTTTAGCATATGCATGCAGGTTTATGCATGTATGTTATATTGTCTTTTTATTCCAGCCCGTTAATCCATTTTTGAGGGAAATTGAGGGGATTATTATGATGCGTTCAAGAGTCTTAAGGACTGAGGGAAGAAGCTGTTACAGAACCTGGAGGTTGCGGAACCTCTTTCTAGAGTCCAGCAGTGAAAACAGTCCTTGGTGGGGGTGGGAGGAGTCTCTGCACATTTTCTGAGCCCTGGTCAGGCAGCCGTTTATTTGATTAGTATTTTTTTTATTATTAATTAATGTCTGTGATTAACACATGCTTTTATATCCTTGAATAAGGTTTATCATATTAAACTGAAAGTAGGTTAGATAATATTGGATATGTCTAAAATGAAGAGTAAGATTACTATTCAGTTTTAACATTTGAGTGGGCACTAGGACCATCTATACTGGAAATGTTAGGCCCTGAGGTCAAAAAGGGTGACAAGCACTGATTTAGAGTATGTAGTTGGCCTTACATGCATGCTTTTGTGACGCGGCAGGAAACCAGAGTATCTGGAGAATATCCACACAAGCACATTAAAACATGTACCTGTAAACTCACCACAGATATTTCCAAAGGCTCTGATTCTCATACATTCATTTATTTGTGGCGGCCCACCACAAATAACTTTGACGCTACTTGTTTGCCCTGGTTCATAAAACATTGTAATGTCTGCGTATGTAGCTTGTTGTTACAACTCTGCTTCTTAACATACATCTAGAAGAGGGGTAGGGAACCTATGGCTCTAGAGCCAGATGTGGCTCTTTTGATGACTACATCTGGCTCTCAGATAAATCTTAGCTGACATTGCTTAACACAATAATTATGAATAATTCCGCTGGAATTCACAGTGCTAAAAATAACGTTCAAAATATAAAACATTCTCATGCATTTAAATCCATCCATCCGTTTCCTACCGCACCTGTTCAAAAAGTCGCATTAATGGTAAGGAGTATTTTATGTCATGATGGGGGGGGGTCGCAGCTTGCTGCGGAGTCGGTCTCCCAGGAAGGCAGACGGACTACTCGGGAGATGGCATTTAGGTAAAAACATGACTTAATTTAAACTAAAAAAAGATACAAACAAAAATCGCTCACAGCGGAGGCTTAACTTGGGCTAAGGAAGAAAGCTAACGCATAAACAGACTATGAACATAAATCAAACTAAACTTACTTGGCATGGCATGAAGCACGAAACTATGGCAAGGCATGAAACAAGTCAGCACAGAGTAAGAAAAGATCACATTGACGCCAGGGCGACTGACTGGCAAAGACGAGCTTAAATACTGCCTCTGATTAGTGCTCGGGAAGCAGGTGAGCGGGCATTTTGTCCACCAGAGACAGGTGGACAAAATGAGTAACCAAGGAAACCAGACAAGGGAGTGGAAAAAAACAGGAACTTAAAGAGTCCAAAAGACAAACAGCACATGGCCAAACAAAAACATGATCAACAGACATGACATTTGATTTATTATTGGATAACTTCAGAATAACAATGTTATTAAAAAGAATAAGAGACTTATTATACTCTAAAAATGTTGGTCTTACTTAAAAATGCACGGATTTAGTTGTATTCAGTGTTAAAAAATATGATATGGCTCTCACGGAAATACATTTTGAAATATTTGGCTTTCATGGCTCTCTCAGCCAAAAAGGTTCCCGACTCCTGATCTAGAAGGAAGGATCACATGCACATGCATCAAGGACAATTATGCAAATTGGGTTTAAAATTTGACTACAATTTTGTTTATTCTGCATTAAAAACAATATGCAACCAATATGCAGGGTACAGGAAATCAAATTATGTGTGGTTTTAGTGTCAAAGAACAAAGATTATTCCTGTGACTTTGTAAACAATTTTAGGACTATAGGTGAAACAATCCCCTGAATAAACATACATTATATACATCCCTCCATACTCTGTAGTTGGCACCTGTGTTACACGGCATTGAACCTGACCGCAATTTCAAAGAGCCAGACTCTTCAGTATTACCACTCATCTGTCTATCACATGATCTATAGTCATCCAACCCATCTCTGGAGAACCTTCTCAAAGCCTCGCTGGGCTCCTTACAACCTTTCGGCAAACCCTCAACCATTTAGGTACTACATGTAGTCTTTTGGCCACTATTCAATTTCTGTCATTATCAGGGTGCATCCTAATGTCAGAGGCTGTAAGGCATTTACGTATTGATCATTTCATAACTCATCAAACAGTAGATATTATAATGACTTTATAGTATGAGGCAACCACTTCCTTTTTACAATACAACTTGCCATTGCTTTCAATGACCATGTACTTTTTGCTAGTGGAGTTGTGCCTCCACATCCCCACTGACAGGAGGCAAAGGAGTGGTCAGAGAAGACATATGACCTCATTACGAAGCAGATCTGTTCAGCTGGTCGTTTGATTAAACAAGCTGTTGTCTTCTTTTGTTAAGTGCCTTGCAGACCGAGGCCAGGCGGCAAACATACACCCTGAAGGTCACACCACACTCAGCACAAGAGTCATCACACATTACTGCTGATTCAACAGTAAATTATGAAATCCTTTTGCACATTTTATAATCATCAATATGTATTCACAATTAAAGATGAGCCCAAACAACTGAGAAGACCTTTGACTGTGGCGCTTTCCTTTGTGGGCTATGTGGGGTACTACCTGTCCCCATGTGACCCTGCTATCCCTTTGCTCCACAGACGTCACTTTGATTTACAGACCCACTAAAGGCAAGAAAAGCATAGTCAGGAAGAAGCTAATGGAGGGGAAATACTCAGAGGGAAAGGAGGCATGTGTCAGGAGCAACACAAACATTGTGCAAGAGAAACCTGTGCAGGGTTTCCTCCATTAGGATGAGGGCTAGATAGTTTTTTGTTAAATGTGCATTTCCATTGTCTATTTTCTTTCAAGAGGGATCAGCTGATTAGTTCTGACACTGTATCGTTTTGTTCTACTTCAGGAGACAGACAGCTGGGAAATCATCGAGGGACTGAAAATCGGTCAAAGCAGCATCCAGAGGCCAGATAAACATGAGGGATTTATGCTGAAGAAGCGGAAATGGCCCCTTAAAGGCTGGCACAAGGTAGCTTTTAGTCGGCAGTAGTAACAGATAAAAGTCTGCAGTCGAAAACATTAGGGCTGTTGCACAAAACCAGGGGTGTCCAAACATTTTGACCGGGGGACCACATTGGGCTTACAAAATTGGCTGGGGGCCGAAACGGAGTATAAGTCGCTCCGGAGTATAAGTCGCACCTGCCGAAAATGCAAAAAATAAAGAAGGAAAAAAACATATATAAGTCGCACTGGAGTATAGGTTGCATTTTTTGGGGAAATGTATTAGGTAAAACCCAAGACCAAGAATAGACATTTGAAAGGAAATTTAAATTAAATAAATAATAGTGAACAACAGGCTGCATAAGTGTAGGTTATATGAGGCATAAATAAGCAACTGCTATGTTGACCTAACATATTATGGTAAGAGTCATTCAAATAACTATAACATATAGAACATGCTATACGCTAAATCCGATGAAATCTTATACGTCTAGTCTCTTACGTGAATGAGCTAAATGATATTATTTGATATTTTACGGTAATGTGTTATTAATTTCACACATAAGTCGCTCCTGAGTATAAGTCGCATCCCCGGCCAATATACAGTATGTATATATATATATATATATGTGTGTGGGAAAAAAATCACAAGACTACTTCATCTCTACAGAACTGTTTCATGAGGGGTTCCCTCAATCATCAGGAGGTTTGAGGGAACCCCTCATGAAACAGTTCGGTAGAGATGAAGTAGTCTTGTGATTTTTTTCCCCACACATACATATATTGCACTCTACCACGGTTACTAGCACTATTCTCTGGATAATCTAATTAATATATATATATATATATATATATATATATATATATATATATATATATATATACATATATACACATATATATAATATTATAATGGATGTATAATTAATCATTATTATTATTACAATTAGTTATTAGGAGTATGTGAATGTTCAACTCCTTCCTTGTTTACTTCCATAACCTCCCTAAGGTTTTTTAATCAATCAGAAATATCAAGCAGCTAAAATGCAGCAAACATGGATAAGTAAGGAGAGTGTTTTGCATTTTTTCCATATTCCCTTGTAATAGGTGTAGATTTGATTTTTTTAATGTTGATTTTACATCCATCCATCCATTTTTTACCGCTTGTCCCTTATGGGATTGCGGGTGGTGCTGCAGCCTTTCCCAGCTGCACACGGGCGGAAGGCGGGGTACACCCTGGACAAGTCGCCACTTCATCGCAGGGCCAACACAGAAGGTCCTGGGTTCGATCGTGGGCTCGGGATCTTTCTGTGCGGATTTTGCATGTTCTCTCCCGTGAGTTCCCTCCGGTTACTCCGGCTTTATCCCACCTCCAAAGACATGGACCCGGGGATAGGCTGATTGGCAACACTAAATTGGCCCCAGTGAATGAATGCGAGTGTGAATGACGGAATTGTTTTTTTTTTTAGAATATCCACACATTTCAATGAGCAGGTTGTGTTATGTGTGACCATGTTTGTTGAATTATTTTTTTCTGCACTGTGACTAGGGAAGGTTGTTTGGATTAGGTGAAATAATGAATTGCTCTACTTTGATTACTTGAAAATATAATTAATGGCAGAATGACTTTTGTTGGCTGGCCACCAGATGGCAACACAATGGCAGCAATCAGACCACCGAATATATATATACCGGTATACACATAATATGGATACACCACTCGCTGTCAAATTGTTGACTGTACTCGTGCCATCTCTCGGACGCCTGCGGGCCACACTTAGCCGACAGGCCGTGGTTTGGACACCCCTGCACTAAACAAACTGGATATTTATTTGGCTACTCTTCACTATCTGTTTAACTGTTATTTTCATTGTAGACAAGTCAAAATAAGTCCCGAAGCACTGCACAAATCCAGCATGCATATGTGTCATTTTGAGAGCAACACATCTAAATTCAAACAAATGCAGTCACAAACACAGAACCTCTCTCTTGGGATCCATAATAACCACATTGTTGTTGTTTTTTCCTCTGTAGCGCTTTTTCGTTTTGGACAATGGGATCCTGAAGTACTCCAAGTCCCCGATTGATGTAAGTAACCCCGACTCAACCCCCCCGGAGGAAAGATGCAGGCCAGCCTGGCAACAATGAGTCAGCCGGAATGTTTGCAGCAAGCGTTCAATGTGCTTAGCTTGGTAGCTTTTTGTGTTACACGGGTTGAAATTAAACCCACCAAATGATTGCGCCTTCTTTGAGTAGTTGTCCGATTAATCAATAGGTAATGAAGACTCTAATTGTAATGTTGAAAGGAAAAGGATGACGAGAATATAAGTAGAAAAGTATCTGTTTTACTAAAACACAATTGGTATGACCAGAGCAAAAATGTAAGTACTGTATCTGTATTAAGAAAAACATTTTATTATGTATTGCTGGATGGTCTTTGGCTAATTGTTAGTATGTTCATGGTATCAGCTACATGCATCCCTAGTCATTGAAAATAGATGAGAAGTAACAGATACAATTAAGTCGTCAAATACCAATCTATCATTGTGATTCAGATTCAGAAAGGCAAACTGCATGGCAGCATTGATGTTGGCCTCTCGGTGATGTCTATCAAAAAGAAGGCCCGGCGCATTGACCTGGACACAGAGGAGCATATCTATCACCTCAAGGTAACGCCAACAGGGAGAGTCAATGATGTTATTTGAGGATTGACAGAACTGTCAAGCGGATGACTGAGTTCAAAGCACTATTTACTTCATGCCATCAGGTTAAATCCCAAGATATCTTTGATGCTTGGGTGTCCAAGTTGCGATATCACCGCCTCTACCGACAGAACGAGATTGTGCGTTCTCCTCGCGATGCTTCCATGAGGACATTTCCTCCATCGGCTGTTGCAGAGTCTGCCCAAGCTGCTTCAGGTGTCGGACATGAGGTTAAGGTACATTACTTGTGACATACTGTATTCTTAGGAGAATTCTTCTGCTTTGTTACAATGTCTTACCCCTATAGTAAATTGTCTGCTTCTTTTTAAAAAGGTCACCGTGGTCGTTCAACATTGATCAACTGAATGACTGTGAATGTGTGGCTTATAACGGTCTATGGCTGAAATGTTGACTCGACATGTAAAATGAATCCTGAGCATTAGGATAAAGCACTCAAAGGTCTTGTCTATAAAAAATTTAAATGTTTGCTTGATAAATGAAAATGGTCTAGACTGGCGACTATTTCCAATGAAGGAGATCGTTTTCTAGGGGAAGGGAGTTGTGACAGTCTGTCTAAAGTAGACCATTAAAGGTGATCAGTGAGATAGCTGCCAAAAGCAGCCGATTATTTTTCCCCTGAAGAATTGCCTAGAGACTTCCCGAAGAGTCAGGAATGTTTTTATAAACTGAAGACTTTAGTGGAAAATTAACTTAGTAACTTCTCAACAAACAAAAATACCTGCCTTTAAGGGATCATATTATGGAAAACTAACTTTTCTTACCTGTTGGCACCTGTTTTTGTGAATTTGGGGTCCCCATACAATACACCAGAAAAGTATTCAAAGCGCCTCACTTTTTTCACATTTTGTTGTTACAGCCTTATTCTAAAATGGAATACATTCATTTTTGTCTTAAAAATTATGCGGATAATACACCATAATAATAATGTGAATTTAATATTTAATATTTTGGGGGGGCAAATGTATTAAAAAAACAAACAAACAAAAAAAACACATGTATTTGTTGATGCACCTTTGGTAACAATTGCAGTCTTTTATAATACGATGCCATAAGCTTGGCACACCTATCTTTGGGCAGCTTCACCTCTCAGATTGGATGGGAAACATTGTTTTTTGTCCATTATGTCTCTGTACATTGCTGCATTCATCTTTCCTACTATCCTGACTAGTCTTCCCGTTCCTGCTGCTGAAAACCATCCCCACAGCATGATGCTGTCAGCAGTATGTGTCACTGTCGGGATAGTATTGGCCTGGTGATGAGCTGTGCCTGGTTTCTTCTAAACATGACGCCTGGCATTCACGCCATAGAGTTAAATCTGTGCCTCATCAGACCAGAGAATTTGGTTTCTCATGGACTGAGAGTCTTTCCGGTGCATTTTGGCAAACCTTTTACTGAGAAATGGCTTCCATCTGGCCACTATAAGGCCTGGTTGGTGGATTGCTGCAAAGATGGTTGTCCTTCTGGAAGGTTTTTCTCTCTCCACAGAGGAATGCTGTATCTCTGACATCGTGACCATCGGGTTCTTGGTCACCCCCCTGACTAGACTAAGATGAATGCAGCAATATACAGAGACATCCTGGATGAAAACCAACGCTTCCCATCCAATCTGATGTAGCTTGAGGAAAAACCTGGCGACACTGCCCAAAGATTGGTGTGCCAAGCTTGTGGCAGGGTATTCAAAAAGACTCGAGGCTGTGATTGTTGCCAAAGATGCATCAACAAAGTATGTGAATATTTATGTACATGTTTTTTAGTATTAAACAATTTGCACGAAAAAAATCCAAAATCCTTTTCACATTGTCATTATGAGGTTTTGTCTGTCAAATTTTAAGGACAAAAATTAAATGATTCCATTTTGGAATAAGGCTGTAACATAATTATAGATGTGGAAAAAGGGAAGCGCTGTGAATTATTTTTGGATGTACTGTAACGCCTAAAAATGTAAATTCCATCCATAGAGGTGTGGAATAGATATTAATAAAACACTTTAGCCTCTTTCCAAACAAACCGATTGTGACGTGTTTTTTCCTCAGTGTACATCTCCATACATTATGGGTGTTTACTCCAAGAGTTTTGCGCGAGACTGACAACTTTGTTCAGCTGTTGTTTAAATTCTTTCTTTTTCTCTATCCTGTTGTTGTGGGGCATATTGGCTCGTATATGTACATCAATGAATCAATGTTTATTTATATAGCCCTAAATCACAAGTGTCTCAAGGGGCTGCAAAAGCCACAACGACATCCGGGGTACAGAGCTCACATAAGGGCAAGGAAAAACTCACCCCACTCTAGAGGAGACCAAAAGCAATGGATGTCGAGCGGGTCCAACATGATATTGTGAAGTGTGGCCACTTTTAATAACAAGTAGTGCTTAGTTCCAATTTATATCTGTCAGTAGACTCAATATGGAAATACTAAAACTACAACATGGTTGACGGGTGAACAGGAGATGCAGTCAAAGGGGGCTTGGCACAGAAATAAAATTATAAAATGTTCACACGATAGTGAAAAAGTGGCTTGAAAATGGTCTGTAAAACAACATCTAAGTAAAATTTTGACCAAAGCACCACAATTAGACCACAAGGAAGTTTTTAAATGTATACAAAACATATAATATGACCCCTTTAAGAGAAGGGAAACACTACATTCCTTAACACAGGGGTGTCAAACTCAAATACAGAGTGGGCCAAAATTTAAAAGTGAACAAGGCCGCGGGCCAAGGTTGAACAAATTAAGCTTTTAATAAGGACCCAAACAAGTTTTGCATTGAATATTGAACAAGCAAGGCTTATATAACTTTATAGTGACATGCAAAATCGAGTTTCAAATAATAATAATAATAATTAAAAAATATCAATGGCATATCAAATAAAATTTAAATACAAATTTGATGCCTCTTCTATTTGCAGCCTTCTGAGGTAAATATCAAAATATATTGTTGCGTCCCGAAATAGTTAGTGGTGCAAGGGATTTTGGGTATTTGTTCTGTTGTGTTTATGTTATGTTACAGTGCAGATGTTCTCCCGAAATGTGTTTGTCATTCTTGTTTGGTGTGAGTTCACAGTGTGGCGCATATTTGTAACAGTGTTAAAGTTGTTTATACGGCCACCCTCAGTGTGACCTGTATGGCTGTTGACCAAGTATGCCTAGCGTTCACTAATGTGTGTGTAATAGCCGCATATACTATGCGAGTGGGCCTGCACGCTGTTTGTATGGAGGAAATGCGGACGTGATGACAGGTTGTAGAGAATGCTAAAGGCAGTGCCTTGAAGGCATGCCCTCAATATTGTTGTCCGGGTGGAAATCGGGAGAATGCTTGCTTGAGAGATTTTCGGGAGGGGCACTGAACTTCGGGAGGATTGGCAATTGTGAGAAATTGCGGTGTTACAGCCAGGGGCGCCGAAAAGGGTGGGTAAAGGAGACGGATTCTAGGGGCCCATGATGGAGGGGGGCCCAGAGAGGCCCCAAATGATGATGAAATTATATGAAATTATGTGTTGGGGGCCCTGTAAAGATTCTTTTCATGGGGCCCAAAATCTCTAGCGGCACCACTGCTGTGTAATAACGGCGGGCCAGCTGTATTGTTAATTAGATATTGCCTCAAGGGCCAAATCAAATTACACGGCGGGCCAGAGTTTGGCACCCATGCCTTAACATAACTTTATTTATCCTGCCATATTCCATAAATGAGTCATTCACCATTCTCTCATCATTAAAGAAGTTTGGACAGCAGACCTTTTTTACACAAACATTGACACGCTTTGTCATTCAAATGGATGTATTACTTACGACGGCATCTAATTTCACAAACAAAATAGTTATTGAAGGAAACAAAGCGGAGATGTAAATCTTAGTTCTTCTTGACAAGACTGAAGTTGGCATTGGCATTGCTTGGTATCACCTGTGCAGAATCCTCCATCAATATACTGTACTAGCTACTGTATGTGTTGGCGATCCAAAAATAGATTTGGAATTTTTCTTGCTTGTTTTCATCTCACTGCATACATACGCACACCAGCTCATTTGTGTCCACTTGTGTCACCCCATAGCAGGCTAAACCCAGTAGTTTGCCATGGCAACCAGCAGTCCCCACCAACAGCAGCCTGCCAGGTTCCTACAGTAACGGTCAGAGCAAAGTGGCTGCCTGGCTGCAGGAATCGGAGGAGATGGACAAATGTGCAGAAGGTGTGTGTTGTTTTCCTCTACGCCGCCTTGCAATTACTCTCATGCTGTGGCTCCAGCAATGATCTACTCTCATCATAATCATAACATTCAATATTAACAACATCGTTTCAGATCTCGCGCGTTGCCAGTCCAACCTAACCGAGCTGAGTGGCTTGTTGCACAGTCTGGAGATTCTACAAAGGACACAGTCAGCTCCCAACTTTGCAGATATGCAGGTGGAACACATTGGCACACACATCTACACACTCACACATTCCCAAATGTGTAGGAATCCAGTGAGGAGCATCTAGTCCTTTGCAATGTTGTTTTAAATACAAACCCTGTTTCCATATGAGTTTGTAAATTGTGTTAGATGTAAATATAAACAGAATACAATGATTTGCAAATCCTTTTCAAGCCATATTCAGTTGAATATGCTACAAAGACAACATATTTGATGTTCAAACTGATAAACATTTTTTCTAGCAAATAATCATTAACTTTGGAATTTGATGCCAGCAACACGTGACAAAGAAGTTGGGAAAGGTGGCAATAAATACTGATAAAGTTGAGGAATGCTCATCAAACACTTATATGGAACATCCCACAGGTGTGCAGGCTAATTGGGAACAGGTGGGTGCCATGATTGGGTATAAATAAAAGCAGCTTCCATTAAATGCTAAGTAATTCACAAACGAGGATGGGGCGAGGGTCACCACTTTGTAAGCAAATTGTCGAACAGTTTAAGAACAACATTTCTCAACGAGCTATTGCAAGGAATTTAGGGATTTTACCATCTACGGGCCGTAAAATCATCCAAAAATTTAGAGAATCTGGAGAAATCACTGCACGTAAGCCATGATATTACGGACTTTTGATCAGTCAGGCGGTACTGCATTAAAAACCGACATCAGTGTGTAAAGGATATCACCACATGGGCTCAGGAACACTTCATAAAACCACTGTCAGTAACTACAGTTGGTCGCTACATCTGTAAGTGCAAGTTAAAACTCTGCTATGCAAAGCAAAACCCATTTATCAACAAAATCCTGAAACGCCACCGTCTTGGCTGGGCCCGAGCTCACCTAAGATGGACTGATGCTAAGTGGAAATGTGTTCTGTGGTCTGATGAGTCCACATTTCAAATTATATTTGGAAACTGTGAAAGTGGTGTCCTCCAGAACAAAGAGGAAAATAACCATCCGGATTGTTATAGGGGCAAAGTTCAAAAGCCAGCATCTGTGATGGTATGGGGGTGCATTAGTGCCCAAGGCATGGGTAACTTACACATCTGTGAAGGCACCATTAATGCTGAATGGTCCATACAGGTTTTGGAGCAACATATGTTGTCATCCAAGCAACGTTATCATGGACGCCCCTGCTTATTTCAGCAAGACAATGCCAAGCCACGTGTTACAACAGCGTGGTTTCATAGTAAAAGAGTGCGGTTACTTTCCTTGCCCGCTTGCAGTCCAGACCTGTCTCCCATGGAAAATGTGTGGCGCATTATGAAGCGTAAAATAGGACAGCGGAGACCCCGGACTGTTGAAGGACTGAAGCTCTACATAAAACAAGAATGGGAAAGAATTCCACTTTCAAAGCTTCAATAATTAGTTTCTTCAGTTCCCAAACATTTATTGAGTGTTGTTAAAAGAAAAGGTGATGTAACACAGTGGTGAACATGCCCTTTCCCAACTACTTTGGCAGGTGTTGCAGCCATGAAAATCTAAGTTAATTATTATTTACAAAAAAAAAATTAATTTATGAGTTTGAACATCAAATATCTTTTCTTTGTAGTGCATTCAATTGAATATGAATAGAATAGAGTTTTATTGTCATTATTGCAATGAACAGGTTCAAAGAACAACGAAATTGGAGAATATGGCTTGAAAAGGATTTGCAAATCATTGTATTCTGTTTATATTTACATCTAACACAATTTCCCAACTCATATGGAAACGGGGTTTGTCGTCATTTGCAATGTTGTTTCAAATATATAGTATGCTATCTGTGTCTTTACCAAACAGTATTAAATATTCATGGACGGGCTCAGGAGTCTTACATAGTCTAAAACGGACACTAAGAAAGTGTCAGATCTCCAATGATGTACTCTGACGGCCAGGATTCAGACATGCTTACATCCACCATAACTGCTTGCAACAGTCATTGCATATGACTCTGAATTTTGTTTGCTGCTTATTTGTCTGATTCTTTTCTGCAACTTCACAACCGTCAATCTGTAGGTTAATGTTTGCTTTTGTGTAAGTGTCCTGTCTAATCAACCACCTCTTGGATGTTTTGATGCTGCATAGACTGCTTGTGTAGAATTGTCAAAGAAAGAAAAGCGCTTGAACAGAAGATGGAGGACAAAAAGTGTCGGCAAAGATGCAAAATTCCAGCTTCAGGTACCACTTTGGATTTTTACTGAGGCCTAATTGAAGTGAATGTCAAACAACTGTAAGGACAATGACTTATGACAATACAGAGAACCTTCTATTTCACACTTTCAACTATTTGATATACCGTATTTTCCGCACTACAAGGCGCACCGGGTTATAAGGCGTACCTTCAATGAATGGCCTATTTTAAAACTTTGTTGATATATAAGGCGCACCGCATTATAAGGTGCATTGAATAGATGCTACAGTAGAGGCTAGGGTTACGTTATGCATCCTTTAGATGGAGCTGCGCTAAAGGGAATGTCAACAAAATAGTCAGATAGGTCAGTCAAACTTTATGATTAGATTACAAACCAGCGTTCTGACAACTCCGTTCACTCCCAAAATGAATAAACAGCTGTTTTATTATCATCCTGTCGCTGGAATGTCAACAAAATAGTCAGATAGGTCAGTCAAACTTTATGATTAGATTACAAACCAGCGTTCTGACAACTCCGTTCACTCCCAAAATGAATAAACAGCTGTTTTATTATCATCCTGTAGCTGGCCGCCTCTGGAGAGGGTGTATAGTGTTAAAGGCCGAAACACCCAGCGACCCAGAGCAACACTACTGATGATGCGCACCCGGAAATTATTTGATCCTTCAGGTCTTCCATTCACTGTTCACCTACAGGGCCAGCAAGTGTATCTGCTCACAAAGGATGCAAACACCTCATTCTGTTTTTAAATTTGTTTTAGGAGTCTTTTTACATGTTTTTAGGAGTATTTTTACGTGTTTTATGAGTTTTTTACGTGTTTAGGATCTGTTTTTAAATTTGTTTTAGGAGTCTTTTTAGGAGTATTTTTTTACGCGTTTTATGAGTTTTTTACGTGTTTTAGGAGTCTTAATGTGTTTTAGGAGTCTTATTATGAGTTTTAGGAGTATTGTTATGTGCTGTAGGAGTAATTTACGTTTTAGATGTCACTGTGCATCTCTTCGGAGTCATTTTATGTGTTTTGGAGTCGGTTTTAATGTTTTAGAAGTTGGTTGTTGTGTTTGTAAATGTTTTACTCGTCATTTAATGTGTTAAGTCATTTTATGCATTTGTGTTTCGCACAAGAGGTAGAACATCTCACTCTGTGTTTTCTGGAATCTGATTATTTCCCCGGATTCAATAAACACGTAAAAAACAGTCTGATACTGTTAGGGTAAATCAAAGGTTAGTGCAATCACATTATAGTAACACTGGAAATAGTGCAAAGCAATAATATATCAATAACTCAACGTTGCTCAAACAATAATGTCACACAACACAACACACAAAGTAAACATGTAAAGCTCACTTCATTAAGTTTTTCTTCATCCACGAATCCCTTTAAATTCTTCTTCTTCAGTGTTGGAATCAAACAGTTGGGCGAATACGGCATCCAACATGCCCGGCTCCGTCTCGTCGAAGTCGTCATTAAAGGAGTCAGTGTCGCTGCTGTTAATGTTCAATTCTCTCGCTGCTGCTCTATTCCCGTCTTCTACTGTGTGACTGATCGCCTTGACTTTAAAGTCTGCAGAGAAACAGCACGCCTCCCTCAGTCATATATCCCAGCATGCACCGCGCACTTCTTCTTCTACGTGGGAAAATACGGTTGGCGGCTACTTACCGTAGTTGCGAGACCTCTTGTGGCATGTTTAATTCGGACACTGAAGAAGAAGAATTTGAGGGATTCGTGGATGAGAGTGAGCTTTACATGTTTATTTTATGTGTTGTGTTGTGTGACAATAACGTTTGAGCAACATTAAGTTATTGATATATTGTCATTGTTTTGCACTATTTCGAGTGTCGCTGCTGTTGTCTAGCAGTTCAGTGACAATTCCTGCTTTCTTGAAATCATGTCTCTCAATAGGAGCCATTTTGGGGTCTTTACATAAACACACGAATGGAAATGAAAACAGCACACCTGGCGCGGTCATATATCCCAGCATGCACCGCGCGCTTCTTCTCCTAAGGGGGAGAATGAAATGGGCGGCTGCTTACCGTAGTTGTGAGACCTGTTGTGGCTCAATATTGGTCCATATATAAGGCGCACCGGATTATAAGGCGCACTGTCAGCTTTTGAGAACATTTTAGGTTTTTAGGTGCGCCTTATAGTGCTGAAAATACCATAATCAGTTTTGTGTTCATTTTCCCAGGTTTCCCACCAATTTACTGGTGCATATGATTTGTTTCCCCCATCCTTGCTAATACATTCCTATTTTGCTTAGCACATTAATCTGTGCTGCTGAAACATTTGGAATGCGCTAGCATGCTTTTTATCCACTGAATGCTAACTACTGCTGTGCAAAGGGACTTTATAGAAACAATTGTTAAATGAACAAATGGGAGCATAAACGGCCATAAGACCAGTGTTTGCGCAATTTGCAAAGGTGTTTAGAATTATATACGTTCATTTTATACATTTCTGTTGTAGTATTTTTTCATCGAATAACTTTCAGGGCATTTTGAGGCTCTCAGCATGATTGTGCTTCATGGTTAATTAACCCTTGTCATGTTTCTCCAGGTCCCGCTCTCATCCAGCATGTCTCCTGTCCGCCTCCACTCATCCAACCCTAACCTCTGCGCCGAGTTGGGGGACTTTCAAGCTCCCGTCTCCAGGCTGACAGACAGTGTAGAGTGTTCCAGTGACTACACTAAACTGCAGGAGGAATTCTGCACCATTGCCCAAAAAGGTAGGCAGACCGTAGGCTTGAACAGCCAGGATCAAATGGGTATATGTGCATTTCTTCTCCGGCATGGTCAAAGATTAAACGAAATCGAGATGAGGAGTTCATGTACATCAGTGTTTTTCAACCACTGTGCCGCGGCACACTAGTGTACCGTGATATATTGTCTGGTGTGCCGTGGGAGATTATGTAATTTCACCTAAGTGGGTTAAAAATATTTTTTGCAAACCAGTAATTATAATCCGCAAATGTGCCGTTGTTGAGTGTCTGTGCTGTCTAGAGATTGGCAGAGTAACCGTGTAATACTCTTCCATATCAGTAGGTGGCAGCAGGTAGCGAATTGCTTTGTAGATGTCGGGGACATGGTTTGTCGGGATCACAATATGCAGACGACAGCGGGAGGCAGCGTGCAGGCAAAAAGGTATGTAATGCTTAAACCAAAAATAAACAAAAGGCATCGAAGCTTAGGTATGGCTATGCAAAACAAAGCAAAAACTGAACTGGCTGCAAAGTAAACAAAAACAGATTGCTGGACGACAGCAAAGACTTACAGCGTGTAGAGCAGCAGACGGTGTCCACAAAGTACATCTGTACATGACATGACAATCAACAACAAAATAGGCGCGCAGGACAAGAACTAAAACACTACACACATGAAAACACCAAAAAATTGTGACAGGTGGTGACAGTACACCTACTTTGAGACAAGAGCTATAGTGATCAATGCTTGGTTCAATCAATCAATCAATCAATGTTTATTTATATAGCCCCAAATCACAAATGTCTCAAAGGACTGCACAAATCATTACGACTACAACATCCTCGGAAGAACCCACAAAAGGGCAAGGAAAACTCACACCCAGTGGGCAGGGAGAATTCACATCCAGTGGGACGCCAGTGACAATGCTGACTATGAGAAACCTTGGAGAGGACCTCAGATGTGGGCAACCCCCCCCCCTCTAGGGGTTATGCTTTAAAGCAGAGGTTACCAACAAGGGGCACCAGGTCGCCCGTAAGGACCAGATGAGTCGCCCGCTGGCCTGTTCTAAAAATAGCTCAAACAGCAGCACTTACCAGTGAGCTGCCTCTATTTTTTAAATTTTATTTATTTACTTGCAAGCTGGTCAACATTATTAATTCTAAGAGAGACAAAACTCAAATAGAATTTGAAAAGCCAAGAAAATATTTTAAAGACTTGGTCTTCACTTGTTTGAATAAATTCATTTCTTTTTTTATTTTGCTTCTTATAACTTTCTGAAAGACAACTTTAGATAAAAAATACAACCTTAAAAGTGATTTTTGGATTTTCAAACACATATACCTTTTTACCTTTTAATTTCCTTCCTCTTCTTTCCTGAAAATTTAAATCAATGTTCAAGTAAATTTATTTTTTTTATTGTAAAGAATAATAAATACATTTTAATTGAATTCTTCATTTTAGCTTTTGCTTTTTTGACGAATAATATTTGTGAAATATTTCTTCAAACTTATTATAAATAAAATTAAAAAATATATATTCTGGCAAATCTAGAAAATCTTTAGAATCAAATTTAAATCTTATTTCAAAGTCTTTTGAATTTCTTTTAAAATGTTTGTTTTGGAAAATCTAGAAGAAATAATGATTCGTCTTTGTTAGAAATATAGCTTGGTCCAATTTGTTATATATTCTAACAAAATGCAGATTGGATTTTAACCTATTTAAAACATGTCATCAAAATTCTGAAATTAATCTTAATGAAGAAAAATTACTGATGATGTTCCATAAATTATTTTTTTTTATTTTTTCAAAAAGATTCGAATTAGCTAGTTTTTCTCTTCTTTTTTTTGGTTGAATTTTGAATTTTAAAGAGTCGAAATTAAAGATAAACTATGTTTCAAAATTAAATTTTCATTTTTTTCCAGTTTTCTCCTCTTTTAAATTGTTCAACTAAGTGTTTTTTTCATCATTTATTCTGTACAAAAAACCTTCCATAAAAGGAAAAATAATGTAAGACGGAATGACAGACAGAAATGCCCTTTTACTTATATATATATATATATATATATATATATATATATATATATATATATATTTATTTATCAAAGGTAAATTGAGCAAATTGGCTATTTCTAGCAGTTTATTGAAGTGTGTATCAAACTGGTAGCCCTTGGCATTAATCAGTACCCAAGAAGTAGTTCTTGCTTTCAAAAAGGTTGCTGACCCCTGCTTTAAAGTCATATCCAACAATTGCGAGAACAACTTTTTATCGTCAATATCGGCTGCTGAGTTTCATTTTTCAATTTTTTTCTACTCGTGGTGTGCCTCGAGATGTTTTCATTGAAAAAAATGTGCCTTGGTTTAGAAAAGGTTGAAAAACACTGATATACGCAATTCAATGTTGTCTGATCATTACTGTACTGGGGAGTTTGCACGAGCTCTGCAAAAATGTCTAAATAGGAATATTAGCAAACATAAGAATTGTCTGGGATACCGTATTTCCTTGAATATCCGCCGGGGCGTTCATTTATTTAAAACCTCTTCTCACTCCGGCGTTTACCAAAGGCATGCGGTAAATTTTGGCCTGTGCTTATAAATTTGAGTGTCATGTAAGGATACCATCATGAAAATCACATTTAATTAAAAAAAACATTATTATGGTCTTACTTTTACTTATAAATGAAGTCCATGCGCAGCTCCTTCTGATCAAAAGCATCGATAACTTGTTTATAGAAGTCTTCCTTATGTTTCTTCACTTTTATAAGTCTGTGTCTCGATGAAGATCTTCTTTATTACCTCCTGCTTCGATTGAAAGTCCAGTTTAGAAAACTGTTTTATTTTAGATATGTAATCCTCCATGTTAAAAGTGCAAGCGAGAGGAAAAAATAAAGGATCGCTGCTCACTCTTGCTGCTTGTTGTCACTTCTTCTGCAGCCGAGTAGTCGCAAGAAGGATCACTAGCGCCCTCTACCACCAGGAGGCGGGAGTCATTTAATGACTCATATTTGACACACGCAGCTACGGTATATTAATAAAACATAGCTGCTTACTGTTCTTTTTAGCATATTCAATAGCTTGGACCTTAAATCCTACTGAATAGCTCTTAATCTTCTTCCCTTTATGCGATTTCAAATGATTGAAATCAGCCTCCTCCATTTTGAAAATGATGACAGGTGAAGTGTCACTTGTGACGTGACGAGTTTGACCCGGCGGAAATTCTAGTCGTGAGCTAATAAAAATAATATTTTGCGAAACAAGTTTGACCCGGCGTTAATCCTGAGCCGGCGGTAATGCTAAGCTTGCGCTAATCATTTTGCGAAAAAAGTTTGACCCGGTAGTAATTCTAGGCAGGTGCATACTATATACCCGGCGGCAATTCAAGGAAATACGGTACATTTTATGGTAAATCTACTACTAATCTACTGTGGGGCGGTATAGCTCGGTTGGTAGAGCAGCCGTGCCAGCAACTTGAGGGTTGCAGGTTCGATTCCTGCTTCCGCCATCCTAGTCACTGCCGTTGTGTCCTTGGGCAAGACACTTTACCCACCTGCTCCCAGTGCCACCCACACTGCTTTAAATGTAACTTAGATATTGGGTTTCACTATGTAAAGCGCTTTGAGTCACTAGAGAAAAGCGCTATATAAATATAATTCACTTCACTTTACTACTACTTTATGATGCAGTGTTTGGTTTGCTCAGTCAGCAAATATGTTGACTTTATTTTTTTCCTTTGACCCCACTGACTACACAATGCTCTCAGAATGTAAGATTTCGGGCGTAAGTCTTGATTTGGAGCGTGCATGTGAATGCTGAGTTGGCACCGAGCCTTAGAGAACGCACATGGGGGGCTTATGTGGGCAAGCAGGAAGAGGTGGACAGTGAGGGGTGTCACATGTGTGATGGCGTGCAGCTGTAGTTGACTGGCAGGCAGTGCTCCATTACATAATACAGCCAGAGACTCTAACTCCCAAAACATCATTTCACATCCTGCAACGCCAATGTGTTAATCAATTCCTCTGATGTTAGTTTTGGAACCGTTTTTTTTTAGATGGAAAATATCTTCCAGTCGTTAAATCACTGTGGTCACTAATATCGTCTCAGTGAATCACTAAGTATCATATACAGGTGTTTAAATGTTATGTAATATGTTTGATAAACCCTACACTTCGTTCACGAACCCGAGCCAAGGCGGCCAAGGCAAAATAATCATGCTGCGTGAATGGTCATCATGTTCCCGCTTTATTCTATCTGTGTGCAGTCCACACTCTGCTCAAGTCGGCCTTCAACACAGTGGCCATCGAGAAAGAAAAGATCAAACAGATTCTATCAGACCAGGACCAGTCCGACCCATCAGCGCAGATCAACTCCCTCAGGAAGTCTCTGTCACAGGTAATGAGCCTGTCCTCAGTCCTTAGACATGAGTGAGTGATAGGTGGAGGTATGTCCATTAGATACATAATGCTTACTGGAGAAGTATTATTACAGTAGATAAATAGTACAGTTTTTGTTTTTTCGCCATTTAAGTACAAAACCCAAAACCAGAGAAGTCGTCACGTTGTGTAAATGGTAAATAAAAACAGAATACAATGATTCGCAAATCCTTTTCAATACAGATGTCCGATAATGGCTTTTTTGCCGATATCCGATATTCCGATATTGTCCAATTCTTAATTACCGATTCCGATATCAACCGATACTGATATATACAGTCGTGGGATTCACACATTACTATGCTTAATTTTGTTGTGATGCCCCGCTGGATGCATTAAACAATGTAACGAGGTTTTCCAAAATAAATCACCTCAAGTTATGGAAAAAAAAATGCCAACATGGCACTGCCATATTTATTATTGAAGTCACAAAGTGAATCATATTTTTTAACATGCCTCAAAACAGCAGCTTGGAATTTGGGACATGCTCTCCCTGACATAGCATGAGGAGGTTGAGCGGGGGGATAGTTAGTGCTGCAAGGGATTCTGGGTATTCGCTCTGTTGTGTTTATGTTGTGTTACGGTGCGGATGTTCTCCCGAAATGTGTTTGTCATTCTTGTTTGGTGTGGGTTCACAGTGTGGCGCATATTTGTAACAGTGTTAAAATTGTTTATACGGCCACCCTCAGTGTGACCTGTATGGCTGTTGACCAAGTATGCCTTGCATTCACTTGTGTGTGTGATAAGCCATAGATATTATGTGATTGGGCCAGCACGCTAAGGCAGTGCCTTTAAGGTTTATTGGCGCTCTGTACTTCTCCCTACGTCCGTGTACCACTCCCTACAGCGGCGTTTTAAAAACTCATACATTTTCTTTCTGAAACCGATACCGATAATTTCCTATATTACATTTTAAAGCATTTATCGGCCGGTAATATCAGCAGTCCGAAATTATCGAACATCTCTACTTTTCAATCTATATTCAATTGAATAGACTGCAAAGAAAAGATACTTACGTTCGAACTGGAAAACTTTATTTTTTGCAAAAATGATCTCACTTTGAATTTGATTCATGCAACATGTTTTAAAAAAAGCTGGCACAAGTGGCAAAAAAGACCGAGAAAGTTGAAGAATGCTCATCAGACACCTATTTAGAACATCCCACAGGTGAATAGGCTAATTGGGAACAGGTGGATGCCATGATTGGGTATAAAAGCAGCTTCCATGAATTGCTCAGTCATTCAAAAACAAGGATGGGGCGAGGGTCACCACCTTGTGAACAAATGCGTAAGCAAATTATCCAACAGTTTAAGAACAACATTCCTCAACCAGCTATTGCAAGGAATTTAGGGATTTCACCATCTATGGTCCGCAATATCATCAAACGGTTCAGAGATTCTGGAGAAATCACTGCAAGTAAGTGATGATATTACGGACCTTTGATCCCTCAGGCGGCACT